>NC_143482.1:43321682-43397710 GCF_027475165.1 Benincasa hispida | reverse complement strand
ACAAGCCAAATTAAACAAGGCATGAGTTGAGTTGAATATGGAATGCAACCGAGGTTGGATTCCCGCATGACACACGTGGAGGTAAGCCAAAACGAAGAGTGTAACCAGGTTCAACGCCGCATTCGAATAAGTAATCGCATAATCTGGAATTGTTTTGAATGAACGCATTCTCAAGAGCTGAATACAAAGTTGCGGTGAATGAATAAAAAGTTTTTGAGCAAAGGCTTGCCGAATTTAACTTAGAAAAGATCTCTTTGGAGAAGCAATCGAAGTGGAGGAGAGAATTGTGTCCATAGTTAGAGGCACGAGTAAATTATATTCTAAGAAGATGGTCATCGCAAAGAGACGTCGGAAGGTAAGTTAAGAATTTATTGAGTATAACGCATGCTTGAGAACAAACATGATTCTAAGTTTTTTTTTGGGGGGGGGGGGGGGGATAACTGGCAGAAATCCAGTTATTATAAGCCTTTTATTTAAATCATGAGGGCTAATAAGTAGAAAATGCGGTGATAATATTTAGCATTTTCGAAAAATTGAGTTTTGTGTCGATTAGCACCTAAATCCTCACTAACCCCAATATTATGTGTTACTCTATGCCAAAGTGTCTATTTTTGTAGCTATCGCAGGAATCAAACACATGCATTTGAAATAAAAAATTGCAGAAAAACGCATACGCTAAAGCCAGGCGATCACAAAGAAAAACTCATGTGCTGAAAATTGGATCGCATGCATCCATCGCATGGAAGTTACGGTGATCGAATGCGTCCATTGCACAGAATTTGCGGTGATCATTTGAGAATTGCGGCCACGGAGTGACAACCATAATAGAAGAACGATCGCAAGATGGGTAGAACGCGTTGATGCTTCGGCTGAATCAAGCTCGGACGCATACCTTGGGAGTATCAACAAGATAAGACAATGTGACATTTCCCATACCGCGATAAAAGCATCAATGAGCCATAATGCAATCATGATAGCTCTCGACGTTTAAACTCTATAAATAGCCTTTGGACCTTTATTTTAAGACATCCGAACTTCTGCCTCAAGGCAGTGGTTTGCGATCACAGATGAGAGCTTGAACAAGATTTTCAATCAGAATTCTTCACCTCCACAAACCAGACCTAGTGACTACCGGAGCTTTCGCCGGAGATAGAGCTCGAGAGAGACATCTCCACCATTCATCCATGGCACCACCGGCAGTCTTGAAGCAGAGTTCTTCATTTCTCTTCTAATCTCTGTATTGTATTACATTTTAGCTTAAGATATTAAGACAAATTGAAATCAATGCATCTCCTGATTCATTCATTACCATCTTCTTCATCATCTTTATCTCTATCATTGCTTATCTTCAGCGTTTATTTATCAGATGCGATCGCATACTTAATCATGTAGCCTAAAGGTAGGATGCATGTAGCTACCCACCGAGAGATGTGTATTGTGCGAGTATAGTGAGTTAATCCTATTTGCTTGGTGAAAGGCTCTAGCAACGTTTGTCTATGGGTTGTTGCATTGCTTGTCTATAAGTTAAATAATCGCGTCTAACTACCTGAGAAGATAAGAGATGGAATGCACTAAAGAAAAGTTTGCTTTGTTCCTAGAGATAGGCACAATCTTATGCGCGACACAACCATACACTATAGAGATATAGTCATGCGGCTGACCACTGAGAGGTGTGCGATGCGTTAGTGCAATGAGCTGGGATTACTCAGGCGATTTAAGATAATAAACATTATTATGCGTTAATGGTTGTTGTGTATCTACCTATTCTCATCGCAAGTCTTCTATTGCTCAATCTTTTTAGTTAGGAGTAGGAGTAGTGTGTAAATTCATTAAACTTTCTTTGCTTTATTTTTATTCATCGCCTCAAACGCATTACTTCATCAGCATTATTGAGTGACAAGTCCCTGTGTTCGACCTCAGATTACCCGAGAAATTTGCGTTCGCGTTATATTTGGCGCGAGCGTAAGAAAACTTGTGATTAGAACGCGTGGTCATTGCATACTAGATTAACACATTTTCATTTCGACACATGATCTCACACACATGGGTGCAAACGCATAAGCCATGTCTAACACATGCTTGCATGTACAACCCCATCCGTCCCTAATAATAATTTTTCTACCAATAAGTTTTTGGCGCCTTTGCCGGGGACTTGGTAGCTAATGTTTTGTGAAGTTTTTGTGTTTTCGCAGGCACCCTTTCAATCTTAGGCGTATTGTAGATTGTGTGACCAAGCTGCAAACTATATTTTAAGTATAGGCGATGCGTTGAAAGTCAAATATTGACCTCAAGATAGAAATGGTATATGTCACATGAACTAGAAGCAGTTTTAGGCGCATGTCAACCATCATACGTCCAACAATTGCTAGAAGCTCCAATGGTCAGAGCGAGCCCCTTGACCCAAGCAGTTGAGAGCCATCTCCTGCATGGGAGACTCCTTGTTGTGACAACACTCCAATTTCTCCAGGGACGTCTTCTACTTTATCTTTTACATTGCTTTCTTAGTTTAGTTTATTATTTTTATTTATTGTTATTTTGGGTATGCGGCTGCTTCCTTGGTTGTGGTGCATTTGCTCCTTGTTGGTGCGATAATAACTCTCCTCGGTACGCAGTTACAACGGAAGAATCCTCCACATCCTTCAATGCATGGCTTCAATCGTATGAGTTCCAACGCATTGTCGCATGTGTTATTCTGCTTAAGGTTCTGTTCTTGTTATCTTTTATGCCTTATCCTTTTGAAATTCTCTTTGTCTGACTGCGGTTCTTTGCAATGCATCTATAATGGTACAAATAATTCACTGCATCCTCTAACTTGTATCGCAAGGGTCTCCATACTTTTAATAGCTTCTTCAAATTGTGAAAGTCCATAGTTTTATTGTGTGCAAACCCTTGCTCAAACATTTTTTATCACATTCCTGTTGAGTTTGTTTTTAGCTTGCAGTGAGAACGCTGCCACCATCTAAGTTTGGAGGGGTGGCAGCGGTCTCGGAGAATTGCGTTCATCACATTGTAATCATTTCCTTAAAAAAAAACTTTTGAAAATAATAGCTCCACTGTCAACGCAATGGGGAAACCCATGTTGATAAGAGTTGAGTTGTGAAAGGCACTTACACGTAGTTAGATGTCCGCATGACACCCGTGGGGGCAATCCAAAACGAAGGTAAGTCGCCAGGATCAACGCATAAGCACAACTTTTCTGTCTGGTGCAAGCCAAATTAAGCAAGGCATGAGTTGAGTTGAATATGGAATGCAACCGAGGTTGGATGCCCGCATGACACACGTGGAGGTAAGCCAAAACGAAAAGCGTAACCAGGTTCAACGCCGCATGCGAATAAGTAATCGCATAATCTGGAATTGTTTTGAACGAACGCATTCGCAAGAGCTGAACGCAAAGTTGCAGTGAATGAATAAAAAGTTTTTGAGCAAAGGCTTGCCGAATTTAACTTAGAAAATATTTCTTTAGAGAAACAACTGAAGTGGAGGAGAGAATTGTGTCCATAGTTAGAGGCACGAGTAAATTATATTCTAAGAAGATGGTCATTGCAAAGAGACGTCGGAAGGTAAGTTAAGAATTTCTTGAGTATAACGAATGCTTGAGGACAAACATGATTCTAAGTTTGGGGGGTGATAACTGGTAGAAATGCCAGTTATTATAAGCTTTTTATTTAAAACCATGAGGGCTAATAAGTAGAAAATGCAGTGATAATACTTAGCATTTGCGAAAATTTGAATTTTGCGTCGATTAGCTCCTAAATCCTCACTGACCCCAATATTATGCGTTAATCCATGCCAAAGTGTCTATTTTTGTAGCTATCGCAGGAATCAAACGCATGCGTTTGAAATAAGCAATCCAGACAAACACCTGCACTGAAGCCAGGCGATCGCAAAGACAAACGCATGCGCTGAAAATTAGATCACATGCGTCCATTGCATGGAAGTTGTGGTGATCGAATGCATCCATTGCATGAAGGTTGCGGTGATCAAGAAGATGCTGTGATTATTTGGGAATTATGGGCATGGAGTGACAACCATAATAGAAGGACGATCGCAAGATGGGTAGAATGCGTTGATGCTTCAGCTGAATCAAGCTCGGACGCATACCTTGGGAGTATCAATAAGATAAGACGATGTGACATTGCCCATAATGCGACAAAAGCATCAGTGAGCCATAACGCAATCATGATAGCTCTCGACGTTTAAACTCTATAAATAGCCTTTGGACCTTTATTTCAAGACATCCGAACTTCTGCCTCAAGGCAGTGGTTTGTGTTCACAGATGAGAGCTTGAACAAGATTTTCAGTGAGAATTCTTCACCTCCACAAACTAGACCTAGTGACGACCGGAGCTTTCGCCGAAGATAGAGCTCAAGAGAGACATCTTCACCATTCACCCATGGCACCACCGGCAGCCTTGATGCAGAGTTCTTCATTTCTCTTCTAACCTCTGTATTGTATTATATTTTAGCTTAAGATATTAAGACAAATTGAAATCAATGCATCTTTTGATTCCTTCAATTCCATCTTTTTCATCATCTTTATCTCTATCATTGCTTATCTTCAGCGTTTATTTATCAAAGGCGAATGCATACTTAATCGTGTAGCCTAGAGATAGGACGCATGTAACTACCCACTGATAGGTGTGCGTTGTGTGAATATAGTGAGTTAATCCTCTTTGCTTGGTCAAAGGCTGTAGCAACGCTTGTCTATGGGTTGTTGCATTGCTTGTCTATAAGTTAAATAGTCGCATCTAACTACCTGAGAAGATAAAAGATGGAACGCCCTAAAGCAAAGTCATTGTTCCTAGAGATAGGCACAATCTTATGCTCAACACAACCATGCACTATAGAGATATAGTCATACGGCTGACCGCCGAGAGGTGTGCAATGTGTTAGTGCAATGAGCTGGGATTACTCGACCGATTTAAGATAATAAACATTATTATGCGTTAATGGTTGTTGTGTATCTACCTATTCTCATTGCAAGTTTTCTATTGCTCAATTTGTTTAGTTTGGAGTAGGAGTAGTGTGTAAATCCATTAAACTTTCTTCGCTTTATTTTTATTCATCGCCTCAAACACATTACTTCACCAGCATTATTGAGTGACAAGTTCTTGTGTTCGACCTCGGATTACCCAAAAAACTTGCGTTCGCGTTATACTTGGCGCGAGCGTAAGAAAATTTGTGATAGGAACGCGTGGTCATTGCATACTAGATTAATGCATTTTCATTTCAACGCATGATCTTAGACACATCGGCACAAATGCATAAGCCATGTACAACCCCATCCGTCCCTAATAATAATTTTTCTACCAACACTACACGATTGAGTAGCAAAGTCTATGCGATAGGCTTCATTTTACTAAACGATCGAGTCCATCATCTATGCGATAGACAGCTTCATATCTCTCACTTACTCGATCATCTACTCGATCGTATACCTCCTCTATTCCTCAAGCCAAGATCATACAGGGCCAACAACTCTTGGATTCTCACACGAGAATACCAAGATAACACTTGTGGTGGTGTTCTTACTCTATTCGTGAATCGAGTTGGACTCGATTGGGTTCGAGGAGTATCAAGTTGTTCGTGTTGTTGGTGGTCCGTTCGTTGCATTCAAGTGTTGCTGTTTTTGGACACATTGGACTTCATTTGAGGGATTCTTGAAGAATGGTTCTTCAAAGGTATGCATACTCTATCCCTTGAATCTTATTGTAACATGTTGTAATTTATGATTATGTATGACCTGTTAGTTTCCGTTTAAGACTGTAATTGTTTGTATTCATTCGAATGGAATTTGGCACGATCCCTTCTATTGCTCATGGAAATCCTCTATTTTGATTTTCTTCAGGCTTAAGTTAAAGTTTATCTTGTTTAGTGTGTGCTTAATCTATTGCTTGAATCCATCTGACAAATGGTTTAAGAAGAAACAACTAACTACTCTAGAGAGTAAGTGGTTGTGGAACTCATTAAGCAAAGAAAGAAGTAGCTTTAGAGATAAAGTTAACTTTTTGTCCAAAATTAACTTAAGTATGCGCCCTAGAGATAAGGCAAACATGGCATGAAACACTAAGAGGTGAGTTCTTCATTTTAGGAGTTAATGACATGAATGGATACTTATGCATTACTTAGGAGAATGTTAGTAAACCTTTTCAACCCTACCTTATTAACTGATTTTCATCCATTTCAATGCATACTACTTTATTCGTGATTGCATCTCCATCACCAACACCATCATTTCACTACTCTACGCATCATCACCATCACACACCGCTCGATGCACACCATTCATATAATTCATTATTTAGTCCGGTTTCACCTCACCATTAGTTTAGTTTTTCAATGCATGATAAACTGGAAGTACTATGAAATTCATTTAACCATTCCTAATTAAGTTATATCAAGTTCCTGTGTTCGACCCTGAACTCACTAGAAAACCCTAGTTAATCATACACTTGGGTTTAATTAGGAAAAACTTGTATTCATTTCAGATTATTTGATTGACTAATATAATACACACGCAATGACTACTTTTATGCAACAATCTTAAGAAACAGCGACCATCTATATTTGATTTGGTGTTTGAATTAATTGGAGGAGTTAAACGTGCTTGGCCTTCAAAGGGTCAACTACCTAATGTTGATTTGACTATGAAAGGTGTTCTGTTGCATGAGATTGGCGTTAAGAACTGGTGTCTTTCACTCACAAGTCTAGTCTTTCTACTAGTCTTGCCAGTCTCCTTTATTAGATTGGAACTGGTGCTACTTTCAACTCTGGGTTATTTGTAATTAATCAGATCAAGCGCCTTATCAGTTCTCAGGCTACAAAGATTCCTTTGTGTTTTCCACGTCTCATTTGTGGAATTCTCTTGACTAAAAAAAAACCTGACATTTTGACTGATCTCGATGTACCTGGCTCTATTCCTTCTGCCATTTCCTTCGGTTATCGGCTGTACCAAGGCAAACATGTTCCTGATGTGGTTTAACCTGACATTCCTGATATTGAAAGTGGTCCATCTTAGGAGTTTCTTCAGACTCCCTGCGAGAAAAAAGACCATCCATGTTTTGGCCAATGAGTCTAAGGAACTTGGTATTGTACTGCAACTGGTATCTGCTAAAAAGGCTGAAATTGATGATATGCTAAATATTCTTCGCGGTAATACTGGTGGTTCTGATCATGGCGGCTGGGTCTAGGGGCCAGGATTTGGCGATGGATGATAGTTGATGCTTCTTTCTTAACTGACTTTTTTTTTTTTTTTTTTTGTGTGTGTGTGTGTGGTTGTTATCCCTTCTTTTTTAAGTTTGTCAAAAAGGGGAGTTGTTAGTGGTTGCTAGTTTTGGTTTTGCTCTTTCTTTGGTTGTTGATAGACTTACTTTACTTCTGTTCCATTTGTTTTGTACATGACAATTTATGTTGAAGCAAGGGTTGTTTTCTCTTCTATTATGAGGATGTAATAGCTTTTTCATAGCTTAAAAAATATTGTCAAAGAGGAAGTTTGTAACACTGTGTGTTGCCAATATTTATTTAAGGCTAGCAGATGTTATCTGGGTTATCTCTGCATTTGGTCTATCTGGTGAAGGGTTATTTTTTGGAAATATTATCTCTGTGAAATATTTTCCTTATGTGGAATAACTTGTCTCTTGCAGATCCTTTCCTACTCTATGCACGACTATTTTTCGAAGGTAGGATTGCTCTTCCTTGTACCCATTATGCATATTTAAGGGCTCCTCATAGTGAATTTCGGTTGGCCGTTCTGAAAAATAGATTTGAAGAGTCGTGTGTCTTGTGAAAATTCTTTCTTCATAAGTGTTTGTTTTATCTATCTTTGAAGGTGTGGAAGATTGTTTTACTGTGAGGTTGGAGACATACTCCAAGTCGGTTGAGTGTTTCATTTATATACTTCTTGAGAAGGGATTCTCAAGCTTAGAGAGAACCTAAGCTAAACGAGCAAAGTGATCTTTTCTTGAAAGGAAAAGATAAGGTGCAAGTGAGAAGGAGTCTCATGACTTTAGGGGAACTTAAGTCTTGCCTAGAGGGAGTCCTAGTCTTAGTGGGAGTCTAAGATATTTTTCACTGATATCATTGGTTTGGGGGAGCCTAAGCATTTGAGAGATGGAGTCTCACATTTAGGGGGAGCCTAGGTGATCGGTTGAGTGGTTAAGCTCTATAGAAGTTACTGTAATTGAGTTGTCACTATAGATAAGTACTATATTGTAATTGTTTATCACTGATATTAGTGAAGTTATCTTTCCTGAGTATCCTACCCCCAGACGTAGGTGTTATTCATTGAATCGGGTTAACAATTTTTTGTGTTCATTCTGTGTGTTCTTTATTCTTGTTGAATGTTTTGTAGAGTGCTATGACATTGCTCATAACATTATTCATCATGTGATAGGTACTTCCACATATTTTTCATTAAATACACATACAGTTTCATCTCAAAGTTAATTGGTAGTGGGAGGAGTAATCTATGTATTTCTTTAAAGATTGTAAGATATCTAAATTTTTTCAATATGAGATTTTCAATAGTTAGTTACAAATTTATATTCGATCAAAATCAAAATTTTGGAGATGTGTAATTAAGGCCCCTTTTAGTAATCATTTGATTTTTCGTTTTTTATTTTTGAAAATTAAGCTCCATCCTTAAATTTCTTCTTTTTTATCTATTTTTATTAATGGTTTAAAAAATCAAGCCAAAATTTGAAAACTAAAAAAAGTGGCTTTTAAAAACTTTTTTTTGTGTTTGGAATTTGGCTAAGAATACAACTATTGTACTAAAAAAAATGCAAATCATTTAAAAAAATTAAACTACAAGTTTAGTTTTGGATCTTTTCATATTTGTGTTTAATATATCCTTAAACTTTTAAATTTATGTTCAAGAAGTCTGTAAATATTTAATATTTCTTAAAAATTAGAAAGTTTAAATTTCTTAAAAATAAGAATAAAATAAACTTCTAATTTTGTCTTTTAAGAAAATCTAATACACGACTGAATATGATCAAGGACTTAACAGATATAAAATAAAATGGAGAACTTTTAAAAATAAGAAAAATTATGACAAAATAGCAAAATTTAATCTTCTTTGATAGAGGTTGATAGAGGATGATAGAAATTGTCTATCAGTAATAGAAACTGATAGAAATCTATCATTGATACTATGTGATAGATGCTGATAAAAGTCTACCAGTGTCGATCAGTGTTTTTTTTTTTTTTTTTGCTATTTCTATAAATAGTTTGACATTTTTTCTATCTATGAAAAAATTTCAATAAAAAAAATTACAATTTATTGAATATTTTTTAAAGTTCACAAACCAAATAGACACAAAATTGAAATTTTGAATACTTATTTGACATTTTTAAAAGTTTAATGACCTTTTTTAACACAAATCTAAATATTTAGAAACTAAACTTGTAATACAATATAATTTATATTAAAATTATTCCCTATATATCTTTAGGTTATAATTAACCCTTTTATTAAAAAAAATGGTCTCTATATGATCTACATTTATTCTTTAAATTTTAGAAACATATTCCTATTATGTTTTTTCTTAAATAAAAAATATTATTATTATTATTATTATTTTAAATTAGATAAAAAAAAAATTACCTCAAACGGTTATTGAAATTACATATAGACTAAATTTAGACATTTAGAAATACAAACATAAAATTGATGAATATCAAAGTATAAGACCAAAAATAGTATTTTCAACAGGTAAAATACGCTGAACCTAACCTACAATGCACGTAAAAACTAAATATGCTAAATTTCAAAAATACCCCCAAAATTTGTCGATTGTTTTAAAAAAAATGTCATATTCTTTCAATAAGTTGTAGTATTATTTTTGACCTTTAATAAACATTTAAGAGTAGAAATTCTTCACAATTTTAGACAAAAGAAAAATGGACTTGAAACAATGTGACAGTAACCTGAAATGATATGACAGTGCTTGAGTCTCAGTTTCTCTTTAGGGTCACCACCACATCATTACAGATTCCAAATTTCATAAAATATTCTAACTATTTTTTTTTTCTAAAGAAAGTTTTGATAAGGTTTATAAAATGACGAGTAATATTTGGTGGTATGTTTTAAAGGAATGACAGTTTAGGATTATTTGAGCCAAATAATAATAAAATAAAATAAATAAGTTTAAATATAAAAAAATCCCCTTAATTTTATACTTTAGGTAAAAAATACCTCTAAAATTTCAAATTTTAAAAAATACCCTTAATTTTTCAAATAGCGTTCAAAATGCCCTTGTCGTAAGTTTTGAATGGAAATCATTAAAAAAAATTTAAAAAAATACTCCTAAACTTTCAAAATTTTCAAAAATATTCTTAACTTAAGAAAAGTTCAAAACTACCTTCACCATTAATATATGAACAAAAATCGTTAATACCTCGCTATAAAAATAACTTGAAAATTAAAAAAAAAAAATGCTCATACAGTTAATATGGTGATCAATTTGTTTGAAGTTTTTTTAAGTTCGAAAAATCCAACTTTAAAATAGACTAAACAAATATCCTCATTTTTTTTCCATATAGATACTTTTATTTTTTATTTTTCTAAATTTTTCAATTTTTAGCTTAGACAAATTTTCTCAGCAACCAAAATTTTAAATTAAATCATAAAATCCCACAAAATTTCAAAGTTAAAATCTCCCCTTAAAATATAACAAAACAATAAATTGTCAAACAAAAAAAAAATGTTTATTACCTGACACTGAAGTACTAGCATACAACTTTGTTAAAACTAAGTCCTAAAATCTGTTGATGCTTTCTTATTCTCTTTCTTCTTATTATAGTCCATATACCTGAACTAAAGTGTGCACTTTTATTTATTTACTTATTCTTTTTATAAATAAATGTTAATAAAATGAGAGTAAGATGGTATTGAAGAAGGGATGGCAGAAAAAAAAATAGAAAAATAGAGAAGTAAGATAGTATTAATGATTTCTGTTCATATAACAATAAAAGTATTTTCTTTTAACTTTTTTCCTAAAGTTTAAGAATATTTTGAAACTTTTGAAAATTTAAGGGTATTTTTAAACTCATATTGAAAGTTTAAGGGGTCGTTCGTTTCATGGGCATCTTAATTTCTGTTCAGGGTCACCATCACACCGTTACATATTTCAATTTTCATCAAACATTTTAACTATTTTTTTTTCTAAAGAAAGTTTGGTAATGATTATAAAATGACGAGTAATATTTGGTGGTATGTTTTAAAGAAATGACAAAGTTTAGGGTTGTTTGAGCTGAATAATTATAAAATAAAATAAATAAGTCTAAATATAAAATAAAAATCCCCCAAAATTTTGTATTTTGTATCAAAAATACCGTTGAAATTTCAAATTTTCAAAAATATCCTTAAACTTTCAAAAAGAATTCAAAATGTCTTTGCCTTTAGTTTTAGATGGAAACCATTAAAATTTTGTTTCAAAATCACCCTTAACTTAAGAAAAGTTCAAAACTACCTTTACCATTAGTATATGAACAAAAATGGTTAATACGTCGCTATAAAAAATAACTTTAAAATTTTAAAAAAAATGCTCAGAACATTAATATAGTGATCAATTTGTTTGAAGTTTTCTTAAGTTCGAAAAATCCAATTTTAAAATAGATTAAACAGACATCCTCATTTTTTTCATATAGATATTTTTATTTTTCTCTAAATTTTCTAATTTTTAGCTTACGTCAATTTTCTCAGCAACCAAAATTTTAAGTTAGATCATAAAATCCCACACAATTCCAAAGTTAAAATCTCCCCTTAAAACATACCAAAACGATAAATAGTCAAACAAAAAAATGTATTTGGTTATTACCAGACACTGAATTACTAACATACAACTTTGTTAAAACATTTAAGTCCTAAAATCTCTTGATGCTTTCTTATTCTCTTTCTTCTTACTATAGTCCATATACGTGAACTAAAGTGTGCACCTTTATTTTGTTTTTTTTTTTTATAAATATATGTTAACAATATGAAAGTAAGATGGTATTGAAGAAGGGATGGCAGAAAAAAGATGAAAAATAGAGAAGCAAGATGGTATTGACGGTTTCTATTCATTTAACAATAACAATATTTTTTAACTTTTTTTTTTTAAGTTTAAGGATATTTTGAAACTTTTGAAAGTTTAAATGTATTTTTAAACTCATATTGAAAGTATAAGGGGTTGTTTGTTTTGTGGGCATCCGTGTTTGTTTTGCAGTGTTGTAAGATATCTTGGCATCTGAAGATTCTCAAGTATTCTAAGATGCTCAGACTGAGGGCAATTGAAGAGTATTGGATGCCTTTCTGGAAAATATTTTTTTCCAGTGTCCCGTTTGAGGGCATCCTCATTTTACATTTTGTCCTTCTTTTTTATTTTATTTTAGATATTTATATTAATCTTCATTTGCGTTATATAATTATAATTAATGCTCTCAACATTGTATATCATATATTTTTAGTTATATGGTAGTTCTTATTATTTTTAGCTATATATTAAAATTGATATTTAAAATAGTCTTTAATTTAGAAAAAATCTTAAATTATGATACATTATTTTATTGAGAAAAATAATATAAAAAATAATATAAATAAATATGTTATATAAGTTCAAATTATATCAAATTTATTATAAATTAATAAATAGTCATAAGGGTATTCTTGGAATTTTATTTAAATTCAAAACATTTTCAAGTAGAAATCCTATGAAACAAACATAATTATCAAAATATTCCTAGATATCTGTAAAAGTACTCCTACAAAACAAACATGGTAATCTAAAAATGTCGGACATCTATAATTCCTAATATCTATAATTTCAGGAATCTAAGATTCCGGTTATCTACATTTTCAAAAAACAAATGGCCTCTAAGGGTATTTTTTAAAACTTTCGAAAGTTCTAATACTTTTTTTACACAAAATACAAAGTTGAGGGCTATTTTGTATAATTTAGCCAATAAATAATAAACACTTAAAACGAGCTAACGAGTATATTAGATTTCTACTAATTTTCTACCCTAAGGGGCCCAACCATAGCCTTCACTTTTCTCTTTTTAATCTGTCAAACCCTTCCAGTTTTGTCGCTACTTAACCATTGCCATTATCATCGCCGCCGCTGCCGACTTCAGGTAATTCGGCCCCTTCAGTTTACTATCACTTTACGCTTTGATGATTTCCTCCGATTCTTCAATCATCTGTCGGCCATTGCTTTTCGAAGATCACTATAACACATTCAAAAGATTTTAACTTTTTTTTTCCACTTTTAGCAGCGAGGATATCAGGTCCACAAATCCTGTTCATTTGAATGAAGTTAAAATGTTGATATCAATAATATCTTCTATTTACTGTTTTGGCTTTATCAGAATTTTAATATATGGTTTAGGCTTAAAATATTTCAAAATGACACAGGGAACTGATCAAAAATAAAATAAGAAAGGGGAATTTTAAAAAATAGAAAAATAAGGAAAACTATTTCCACAAAATAACAAAATTTAATCTTTTTTTTTATAGTGGTTGATAGAGGTAGATAGAAGTCTATCTGTGTCTATCAGTGATAGAAACTGATAGAAGTCTATAATTGATATTATGTTATAGATGCTGATAGAAAATGTCGATATCAATAAGAGTATTTTCTTTTAATTTTTTTTTTTTAAGTTTAAGGATATTTTGATACTTTTGAAGGTTTAAGAGTATTTTTAAACTCATATTGAATGTTTAAGGGGTCGTTTGTTTCGTGGGCATCTGGATTACCGTGTTTGTTTTGTGGTATTGTAAGATGCCTCTGAAGAATCCCATATCAATGAGTTTCATGAGCGTGTTCGGATTGCTCCGATCTAACTATGATCGAAATACGACATTATACATTCAACACATACAGTTATGCAAATAAACTCTAATTAACGGCATGTTATGAACAACAAAATCATATGGAAAAAGTTCCATACCAGTTGAAGACTATCTTCAATCTTTGGAACTCCAATGCAGCAGAACACTCCAAGTGTTCTACCAACACCCCGCGGAAAACGTCAACTGCAGCAGCACAAACAATGCGAACTCACGACCAAATGGGGATGACACCACCACTAAAGAGCCCCGGGTATTCTCGGAGTGAAAACCCAAAGAGTGAGCTTTGGTGAATTTGGTAGAGGATAGAGAAAAAACGAATCGTGTAGGCAATAAGCAAGTGAGAGAGAAAACAACGCTATAACATAGCAGAAATGCTTATCGCATAGAGGAGCTACACGATCGTGTAGGATTTGCGGAGATCGTTTAGGAAAAGGTGTACTATTGTTTAGTTAAATCGGTACACTATATGATGGTTTAAAGAAGCTATCTGATCGTGTAAGCGAGAGTGCATGTGCGATCGTTTAGCGCGAGATGGACGATCATTTAGGCGGAGAAGCGACTATCGTATAGGCTCTCGAGCGATCGTTTTCTTTCACCAACGCGCGCTTCACGAAATCTTTTGGGTGAATGACGGACTATCGATTGCACTATTCAAAATGAAAACATTTTTCATTTTAACCCAATGGTTACCATAACCAACATTGCCCACTAACCCACGTCCAAACATGATATTAGGATTAATTATCATATAATTAATAAATATATTCATATTATATTTATATCCTATAGTTTGATATCACATATCTACTATAGTATTTTCTCCTCTACTTGATATAAATCATATTTATATCTAATTTCCTCCAAAATAATGTATCTCATACATTTGCAAATTATATCATATATAATTAACCTGTCCAATTATATCATATATAATCGAACTTCCTCTTGTCAATTTGAACATTTCAAATTAACCCAAATACTGGTTCTCAACTTTATCCAAGCTACCCAGGGGACCTAATGGACCTGTGACTTGAAGCTCCAACTGGTACGTGAATAGCTGACTAAACACTTTAACTACGAGATCCACCATCCGTTAACTGTCAGGCATTCCACTAAAGACCAACAGTTGAACTCTTCTTACCACAGATATATTTCTATGTCCAACGGATATAACCAATCATGAGTACGATGACCCTTCACAGATGCTCGTAAGTACAGCTAGGCCAAATTATCGTTATACCTCTGTAGTTACATATCACTCCTTAAGTACCACCGATTCCTCTAATGAACAATACAACATAGTCCAACTATGTGTGAACACCTCTCGGGCCAAGAGAAGGTGTGTGGCGCCACATCATTCAAGCCTCGAAATCAGTCCTAAAGGGAGCCATCTATCTACTTACCTCTACTTCGAGGAAGGAGTGAATTCCATCTTGTGTAGCTGAATTTCCACCTCCCAAATCAGACGAATCCCCAAAATGGTAGGTTTGAATCGGTGACCTGGCTACTCGCACCTATACAAATCAAAGAACCGCCCTCAATGGCAAGAGTTCCCAATTCACTCAGGATTGAGGTCATATTACCTATGGTCATCCAAGTGAAGTGAAGTCTGTCATGAACGGTGTTATATAACAAGACGTTAACACTTTGTGGTCAGGTCTTATACAAACTCTTTGTATAGGATGCCCCCGCTCGCATGTCCCAACATAAATGACCAGGATCAGACCATCTATGACAAGTCACAACACTTATGACCATTCCACAAAGCCGGCCGCATCTGTAGAATTACCAGGATAAGGTTTCCTTCATTTATCCATATACTACAGACCATTTTGGTTATCACTCAAGACATGATCCACTTGTATGTCACCACATACATGCTTGAGTCACATACAGATAATCAGGGATTTTATGTTTATGGGTTTGTGGTAAAGCAAATAAAACAATTAACTGAGCAAAATATAAGATGTGAAGTAAATATCATATATTAACAACACAAGTGTTCGTACATACTATTTACAAACTATAGGACACGAGACTTTAGGGCATCAACCCTAACAATCTCCCACTTTTCCTAAAGCGAAGTGGGGTGTACAATAAACTTGGTATAAAACAATAAATTAGGGCATAAAAGCCCGAAAATCTCCCACTTGCCCTAGTCTAGCCGCGGGCGATCCTGTAGACCCATGCTCCGTAGGTGACCCTCAAACATTGTGCTCCGAAGCGATCTGCGTGACGATCACGTCCCCTCGGTGCATTATCTCGCGGATTAGATGATACTTCTGCTCTATGTGTTTGCCCGCCTGTGACTCTTTGGATCCTTGGAGTTCGACTGTCCCATTATTATCACAATAGAGGGTAATGAGTCTAGACATATCTGGAACAACTTCCAGGTCTATCAAGAACTTTCTAAGCTAGACGACCTCCTTAGTAGCTTCGCAAGCCACTACGTACTCTGCCTCCATAGTGGAGTCGGCAATGCACCCCTTCTTAGTGCTTCGTCACACTACAACTCCTCCGTTAAGAGTAAAGACTGACCCTGATGTGGAGTTGCGAGAGTCCTTATCAATCTGAAAGTCAAAATCTGTGTATCCTGTAAGGATCAAATCCCTTAAATCATACACGAGCATGTAGTCCCTCGTTCTCCGAAGATACCTGAGGATGTTCTTCTCTGCAGTCCAGTGACCCTGGCCTATGTTAAACTGATACCTACTAACTATGCCCACGGCATAGTAGATGTCTGGATGAGTATAGAGCATCGCGTACAGCAAACTGCCAACGGAAGACGCATATGAGACCCGTCTCATCTCCTGAACCTCTTGAGGCGTCTTAGGACACATGTCCTTAGACAAAGTGACTCCATGCCTGAACGGCAATAAGCCCCTCTTGGAGTCTTGCATCGAGTACTTGAGCAACATCTTGTCAATGTATGATGCCTGAGACAGTGCTAGCACTTTGTTCTTACGATCCCAAAAGATCTGTATGCCTAGAACAAACTGAGCCTCTCCCAAATCTTTCATTTGGAATTGGGTCACTAGCCAGTTCTTAACTGCAGTCAGTAGACCTATATCATTCCCAATGAGTACGATATCGTCTAGCATTGATGATCTTCTTTTAGACACAAGGTTCATCAACGTTCTGGTCAAAGCCATACGACTTGATCGCGGTATCAAACCGTATGTTCCAAGATTGAGATGCCTATTTCAGTCCATAAATGAACCGATTCAGTTTGCAAACTTTTTGCTCTTGACCTTGGGCTATGAATCCCTCGGGCTGCACCATATAAATGGCCTCCTCAAGATTGCCATTTAGAAAGGCCGTCTTGACGTCCATTTGCCAGATCTCATAATTATAATAAGCTGTAATGGACAGGAGGATGCGGATCAACTTTAACATGGCAACAAGCGAGAAAGTCTCCTCATAGTCGACTCCCTCTACCTGGGTATAACCCTTTGCCATAAGTCGAGCCTTGAAGGTCTGTACCTTCCCATCAGCACCCCGTTTGCACTTGTAGATCCATTTATAACCTATAGGGCGAACTCCATCAGGCTAATCTACAAGATCCCATACTGAGTTGAAGTACATCTATTCCATCTCTAGATCCATGGCCTTGACCCATTCATCTCGGTCAATATCCTCCATTGCCTTCTTATAAGACAACAGATCCTCAACGTCGCCATCTGTTACCATAGCAAGGATCTCTGTGAAACCCAGATAGCGAACGGGTGGGTTCACAACCCTCCTACTACGTCGAGGCTCCCTCAACACTTGAGGTGGAACCGACCTACTGGATGAACTCCCATCAACAACTCTTGCTGATGTAGCAGGCTCTTCAACAACTCTTGTTGAAGTTTCAGTAGTTTCATTGGAAAGCTCACGTAACAAGACTTTGTTTTGTGGACTATGCTCCCTTATATGATCCTTCTCAAGGAAAGTAGCGTTTGTTGAAACAAGCACTATATTTTCCGTCGAATTATAAAAATAACCCCTTTGTGTACCTTTGGGGTAGCTTACAAAGAGGCATAACCTCAACCGTGGTTCCAACTTCTTGGGATTAGCCTCAAGCACATGTGCAGGGCAACCCCAAATGCAGAAGTGACGTAAACTAGCTTTACGCCCATTCCACAACTCTAGAGGTGTTCTTGCAACACTTTTGAAGAGAAAAAAATTGAGTATGTATACCGCAGTCTCTTCTGCAAAACCCCAAAATGAGTCCGGTAAGGAAGCGTAACTCATCATCGAGTGAAACATGTCTAACAAGGTCCTATTTCTCCTCTCCACTACACCATTCTGCTGAGGTGTACCCGGCGTTAAGAGTTGGGAAACGATTCCATGTTCTATCAAATAGTTCTGGAATGCCGAGTCCAAAAACTCTCCACCTCGATCTGATCGAAGTGTTTTAATCCATCTATCCAAAGCATTTTCAACTTCAGCCTTGAACTTTTTGAACTTTTCAAATGATTCAGACTTTCGTTGCATAAGATAAACATGCTTGTACCTTAAGTAATCATCAGTGAAACTGATAAAACACTCATAGCCACCTCGGGTTCGCACATTCATAGCACCACAAAGGTCAGAATGTACTAACTCAATAGGCTCCTTGGCTCTATAACCTTTTTCAGTAAAAGGTCATTTAGTCATCTTACCCTCGAGGCAAGATTAGCACACAGGTAAAGAATTTTCTTCTAACTCACTTAGAAGTCCATTCTTCACCAATCTCTCAATCCTATTGAGATTGATGTGCCCTAAACGTAGATGCCAAATTTGGGCATTTTCTTTTGGACAAATTCATCGACGTTTTGATTGAGTTACGACAGTTCTAAACATTACAGTATTATGGAGGGAATTAATGGCTAATGGCCTTAGCACATATAAATTCGATTCCAGATTTGTTGTGCAAATAAAAATACCATCTTTATGAATAAACGCTTTATTCAATTAAAAGAGACAGTATATTTACATTGCAATAAACACTTTACAAAAATAAGGTTCCTTTTTAGTTCAAGAATAATATATACATCATTTAAAACAAGAAACCTATTCTGTAAAGTTAACTGGAGTCTTCCCACTGCCACAACCGAGACGACGTGCCCAGTGCCTACTCACATCATCATCTCACCAGCCTTCAGCTGTCGCTAAGATCCAATCCCCTGAAAAGAAGAACAAACATGATTAGTAACGCCTGAATCAATTATCCAGACAGAATCATCATTCTCCATTAAACAAGTTTCAAGCACAAGTAAATCACATTTACCTTTATCGACCTTGGCCTTAGCTTTGGTTGCTTTCTTCTTTTTCAAATATCGAGGACAGTTCCTCTTCCAGTGTCCATCTTGGTTGTAGTGGAAACACTTTTCGTTAGTAACTTGTGGACGCCTCATTTGGGCGACAGGTGACGGGTTAGCAGGTGCCTTCCCTTTTCCCTTACCACCCTCTTCTTCTTCCCTTTTGTAGAGTTAGAATTAGAAAGTGCAGACTTTGTTCCTGAGGTCGAACCTCTAAGGAATGTCCTGGAGGATGAAGCAACATTTGCCTCACCCTTCTACCTTTCTTTAATTTTCAGTAAAGATTGGTATGTCTGCAACTTGTTAAGGAGAGTTGTAAGGTTATATTTCACTTTATTAAGAATCACATTGCTAACAAAGTGCAGTAAGCTCTCCAGCAAAGAATGCAGGATTATGCTAACCTAGCTGCCCTTATCGATGGTAGACCCATTCAACTCTGCCACATTAAAATGGACCATCATGTTTGGCACATGTTCACGAACAGAGGTGCATTCTTGCATTTTGGAGTTGAATATGTATTTAAGAGCCTCATGCATAAGCTATTCAAACGATTGCCTAAACATACCCCGCAGGGACTCCATGATCTCACGCGCTGAGACCTTAGGCTCTTGTTTCTTGGCCAAGACTTCAGAAAGACTTTCCAGGATGTAGGCTCGGGCCTTCTCATTCGCCCTTGTCCATCGCTTATATGCCTTCTGAACATTTCGAGCGACATTAGTAGCTGGAATAGAAGGACAAGCCTCCGTGAGAGCGAACATGAGATCCTCGATGATCAGGATCGTTGTGATCATATGTTTCCATGTTGCAAAATTATCACCAGTCAGTTTCTCGGTGTTTAACAAAGTTAACGTGGTTGTTGCCATTTGAAAATGTTGTTGAAAATACGAACAAAACTTTATTAGATTTTGCGAAACCACTTTTAATCCAATCAGTTTTGCAAAACAGTTTCAAGTACCCTAAGTTATAGACTTCTATTTTGCAATGATGCCCCAGTGAGGTAGGACAAACGCCACCGGTGGGGTGATCAGTTGCCCCTTCGCTGGGATGAGACATTTTCAACCATTAAGCAGAACCAACTCTTGGAACTGAACCTAACAACCACCATTTTTCGGTCCAGAATCGTTACTGCGTAAGTGTAACCCCTTGTTTTTGGTGCCAGAGTCTTGCCCTAATGCGCTTACCATAGGAAAAGACAAATTAGGACAAGAGATTAAGTTACCTTATCCTCTTACAGGAGATCAAATAAAGAAACGCGCAAAACTACCATCCTTTAGGGGGACACTTCCAGGGTGCCTCGAGGCGATTCGTAGTAACGTTATTCAACCTAACGAGGGAGACCGAGGGATATGTTGTTGCACTTTCCGCTCCCACTTACTATGAACACTCTCTCCATCCACCTTGATATTGACCTACCCAAAACCATCCGTTGGGGGGACACGCCAAAGGTGCCATGAGGCCGAGGATAGATCTTATGGTGTGGACTATTTAGGAGAAATGTGAAAGGTTTAAGTGAAGCATCTCATGTCCCAAGTACTTCCCACTGAATGTTCTACCTAGGGATTTATTAACCTAGACAATCCGACTACTGATTTTAGTCTAAGTCGTCTTTTTAAACTCTGCTCATAAACAATGTTTGTCTATGAAATATGAACAAGTTCAAGTAGTCACATTTAAACACTTTAATGGACTGTTCTTAACTTGCATGCATGCATCAAATCTATCTAATTCACCTTTTCAGGTAAGTTCTCAGGTAGGGGTGTTACGTTTTCGTCAACTTAAATACCCTAGCCTAGACATAACCCACCTTAGACAAAAGGTTCCTTATAGATAGATTTGCTACACTTTAACCTTTTAGCCAATTTAATCCTATTAAACTGATTAAAAGATTAAAGCCTTAGGGTTGCTAATCGTATTAGAACCGTGATCTTAGATCTATATGATCCAAGTTTCAAACACTTTAAAACCATGAATTAAACCTAAATGAGCATGCATGTCTTTCTTGTTTCTTTTAGTTCTAATTTCTTTTTAACTTTTAAAAAGAAACAACTAAAACCATTGCGTACAACAAGGCATTTATAACATTTATAAAATAACCCATGTGTCATGCTTCATGCAATGTCCGGTCATTACTATATATAACTTTCATATAATGCATAACAACCAAGCAAACATGCTATCATTTACCCTTATACTATACCATTTATAATATAAAGATGATGCATGTCAATACTTTTTATGCATGCATAAATATAACTCTTATATTATATGATGCATGAGCATGCTCTTACATAATTAAATCAAGCTTCTCTAAATTATAACAATTACAATAAAGAGATGATGCATGACTATTGCATAACCTAAGGTGAGATTTACTATATGTGCATACCATAAGACATATAAAAACATGCATTGCATGTAATAAATAAAGGATTAATGGATCAGGATGAGCCTTTACAAAAACTGGAATGAAAAAATCCTATCTATTACATTTTTCATCGAGCAAACCGGTTTACAGACGAACCGGGTCTTAAACCGCCAGGAGGTCTTAATCGTGTAGCAAACTCCATATAAGTAGACAATCGTTTAGCACGCACTAGACAATAAAAGCATAAGTAAATGATCGCTTAGACGACGACGAGGTAACGAAGCCTGATCATCTATGCGATCATGTAGCGCGACGACAGGTAAACGATTTACCTTGAGATACTAAACGATGAAGCTTGTTGACCTAAACGATCGTTTAACACGCGCGTTTTAAATGATACTTGAGCGTCTCATCGTATAAACGATGCGTGCAACTAGGTAAACAATTTACCTTGCAATACTAAGCGATCGTTTAGTCAGTTACTAAGTGATGAAGCTTGCTGACCTAAACGATCGTCTAGCGCGCCCGCGCGTTAAACGATCCTTAGTGATCGCGTATCTGATCGTCAACTCGCTGCGACCAACTCTTGATCGCATTCTCCATCGTTTAATCGATGCGTTCAACAACGATCACGTACTCCTTCATCTTTACGATGTGATCAATAGCAATCGTGTAGCACATCTTCTGCACGAGGCGATCAACCCTAGATCGCCTCCTTCCTTGAAGAGCCGCAACGCTTGCCCAGAACTTCGACGAACGACTCAAAACTTTAAATAAACATTGAATACAAACTCGATAACGATTATTAATGCCTAAAAAATGCAGGGGCCTTTACAAATAACTGCAAATGTAAAAGGATCTAAATCAAACCGAGGCTAATCATGCCAAAAACATCCATTAATCCGGCACATCAGCAGATTTAACAATTAAAACAGTGTAGAAATGCACCCACCATGAATGTAAAAGTCATTTCGTTGCAACAGATGAAATCGGAGTATTAGAACCTGGCTCTAATATCAATTGAAGGATCCCATATCGATGGGTTCCATGAGCGTATTTGGATCGCTTCGATCTCACCGTGACCAAAATACAACATTATACATTCAATACATATAGTTATGCAAATAAACTCTAATTAAGGACATGCTATGAACAACAAAATCATAAGGGAAAAAGTTCCATTCCAGTTGAAGACTATCTTCAATCTTTGGAACTCCAACGCAGCGGAACCCTCCAAGTGTTCTACCAACACCCGATGGAAAACGTCAACAGCAGCAGCACGAACAATGCGAACTCACGACCGTAATGGGGACGACATCACCACAAAAGAGCCTCGAGTATTTTCGGAGTGAAAACCCAAAGGGTAGGCTTTGATGAATTTGATAGAGGACGGAGGAAAAACAAATCGTGTAGGCGACAAGCAACTAGGAAAGAAAACAACGCTATCGCATAGCAGAAGTGCTTATCGCATAAAGGAGCTACATGATCGTATAGGATTTGCTGAACGATCGTTTAGGAAAAGGTGTACAATCGTTTAGTTAAATCGGCATACTATACAATCGTTTAGAGAAGCTATCCGGTCGTGTAAGCGAGAGTGTGCGATCGTTTAGCATGAGATGGATGATCGTTTAGGCGGAGAAGCGACTATCGTATAGGCTCTCGAGCGATCGTTTTCTTTCACCAACGCACGCTTCACGAAATCTTTTGGGTGAATGACGGACTATCAATTGCACTATTCAAAATGAAAACATTTTTCATTTTAACCCATCGGTTACCATAACCAACGCTGCCCACTAACCCACGTCCAAACGTGATATTAGGATTAATTATCATATAATTAATCAATTAATAAATATAATCATATTATATTTATATCCTATAGTTTGATATCACATATCTACTATAGTATTTTCTCCTCTACTTGATATAAATCATATTTATATCTAATTTCCTCCAAAATAATGTATCTCATACATTTTCCAATTATATCATATATAATTAACCTGTCCAATTATATCATATATAGTCGAACTTTCTCTTGTCAGTTTGAACATTTCAAATTAATCCAAATACTGGTTCTCGACTTTATCCAAGCTACCTAGGGGACCTAATGGACCTGTGGCTCGAAGCTCCAATGGTAGTGAATAGCTAACTAAACTCTTTAGTCACGAGATCCACCATCCGTTAACTGTCAGACATTCCACTAAAGACTAATAGCTAAACTTTTCTTATCACAGATATATTTTAGTGTCCATTAGATATAACTAATCATGAGTAGGATGACCCTTCACAAATGCTCGTAACTACAGCTGGGCCAAATTATCGTTATACCACTGTGGTTATATCTCACTCCTTAAGTACCACTGATTCCTCTAATGAACAATACAACATAGTCCAACTATGTGTGAACACCTCTCCAGCCAAGAGAAGGTATGTGGTGCCACATCGTTCAAGCCCCGGAATCAGTCCTTAAGGGAGCCATCTATCTACTTACCCCTGCCTCGGGGAATGAGTGAATTCCATCTTATGTAGCTGAGTTCCTACCTCCCAAATCAGACAAATCCCCAAAACGGTAGGTTTGAATCGGCGACCTGGCCACTCGCACCCATACAAATCAAATGACCACCCTCAATGGTAGGAGTTCCCAACTCATTCAGGATTGAGGTCATGTTACCTATGGTCATCTTAGTGAAGTGAAGTCTCTGTCATGAACGGTGTTATATAACGAGACGTTAACACTTAGTGGTCAGGTCTTATACAAACTCTTTGTATAGGACGCCCCCGCTCGCATGTCCCCAACATGAATGATCAGGATCAGACCATCTATGACAAGTCACAACACTTATGACCATTCCACAAAGCCGACCGCGTCTGTAGCATTACCAGGATAAGGTTTCCCTCCTTTATCCATATACTACAGACCATTTTGGTTATCACTCAAGACATGATCCACTTGTATGTCACCACATACATGCTTGAGTCACATACAGATAACCAGGGATTTTTTGTTTATTGGTTTGTGGTAAAGTAAATAAAACAATTAACCGAGCAAAATACAAGATGTGAAGTAAATATCATATATTAACAACACAAGTGTTCGTACATAGTGTTTACAAACTACAGGACGCGAGACTTTAGGGCATCAACCCCAACAACCTTGACATCTAAAGATTCCGATGTATCCTAAGATGCTCGAATGAAGGGAAATTGAAAAGTTTTGGATGCCCTTCTGGAACATGGATTTTCTAGATTCTCGAGTTAAGGGCATCCTCATTTTATTCTTTTTTATTTTATTTTATATATATATTAATCTTCATTTGCACTATATAATTAAATTAAATGCTCTCAACATTGTATATCATATATTTTTAGTTATATGGTAGTTCTTATTATTTTTTAGCAATATATTTATATTTATATTTAAAATAATATTTATTTTATAAAAAAAATCTTAAATTATGATACATTATTTGTTGAGAAAAATAACATAAAAAATAATATAAATTGTATTAATTTTAAAATATATTCAAATTGATAAAAATAAATATGTTATATAAGTTCAAATTATATCAAGTTTATTATAAATTAATAAATTGCGGTAAGAGCATTCTTGAAACTTTATGAATATTTAAGACATTTTCGAGAAGAAATCCTATGAAGCAAACACATTTATCAAAATATTCCCAAATATCTGCAAAAGTACTCCTACAAAACAAACATGGTAATCTAAAAATGTCGGACATCTATAATTTTTAATATCTATAATTTCGGGCATCTAAGATTCCGATTATCTACATTTCTAAAAAACAAACGGCTCCTAAGGGTATTTTTTGAAACTTTCAAAAGTTTTAAGATTATTTTCTTACAAAAAAAAAATCTAGAGTTTAGGGTTATTTTGTATAATTTAACAAACACTTAAAACGAGCTAACGAGTATATTAGATTTCTATTAATTTTCTACCCTAAGGGGCCCAACCATAGCCATCCTTTTCTCTTTTTACTCTGTCAAACCCCTCCAGTTTAGTTGTTACTTAACCATCGCCATTATCATTGTCGCCGCTGCCGACTTCAGGTAATTCGGCCCCTTCAGTTCACTATCGTTTTACGCTTTGATGATTTCCATGGATTCTTTAATCATCCATCGGCCATTGCTTTTCGAAGATCACTATAACACATTCAAAAGATTTTAACTTTTTTTTTCACCTTTAGCAACGAGGATATCAGGTCCACAAATCTTGTTCATGTGAATGAAGTTAAAATGTTGATATCAATAATATCCTCTATTTATTGTTTTGGCTTTATCAGAATTTTAATATAGGGTTTAGGTTTAAAATGTTTCAAAATGACACAGGGAACTGATCACAAAATGAGGAGAAAGCTTATTAATGAAGTGATCAGCACACTGATCCTTATATAGAAGATTAATATGTGAAAAGAAAATAAACAACTTGTACAACTGAATAAAACAATGTAAACCGACCTTTTCTCAGTTGTAACTAATACAAAAATATATAATTTTCCACCTTAAAAACTAATCTAATTAGCTCTCTTAATACCCACCCTCAAGCCTATGTGATGAGATGAGCACACATTGAGTTTCTCTCTTAAAGGTAGAAATTTTGTTGCCGAGAGAGGTTTTGTAAAGACATTTGCAATATGTGCATCAACTGGAAGATGAAGTATTCAAATTTTCTTCTGTTGAACTAAGTCTCTGACAAAGTATATGCCAATTTCAACAAGTTTAATATGAAAATGAAGTACAGGATTTGTATTTAAATGTACCACACTTAGACTATCACACCAAATAGTTGGAGACTACCATAACCGAGCATGTAATTTAGTAAACAAAGAATGTAGCCAGATTAGTTCTGATGAAGAAGTGTCACGCTTCTATACTCTACCTCTGTACTTAATTTGAATATCATTGTTTGTTTCTTTGAAGCCCATTGAATTAAATTTCCTCCAAAATATATGTATACTCCAGAGGTGGATTTTCTATCATTTGGATCTGAAGCCCAATCTGCATCTGCAAATCCATGAATATTCAAATCCTTTAGCTTTTTGAATAGCTAACCATGTTCAATAGTTCCTGCCAAATATATAAGAATGCGCTTCACAACTTGCCAATGAAACTTAGTAGGAGCATGCATAAATTCACATACTTTGTTGACACTGTAGACAATCTTGGGTCTTGTCAAAGTTGAAGGACTGTGAGGTCTGATGCGGAAGCAGAATCAGTCCCACTTTTCAAAATAAAACTTAGAGAACAACAATTATGCATATATCACAGAGATTTACAACATGCTTATGAAACAAACAGTGAAGGAAATTAGGGTTAGTCACACTTATCCTTGAAGTCAAAACTTCATGAATTCCTTGTTGAATAGCCACGGAATATCCTCTTGATTATGAACTAGTACAGTAACCCACCAAGAGGTAATCCTCTGTATTCTCCGTAGGGGAGAATTAGCAAGAGGTATGGACTTTACTAATTTTTGGGAGTGGGAGAGGATTTGAGATGAGATGATTATTATTTATTTATTTTGTAGAAAGAAATTGCATTGGGAGAAGACACTGTAAACTTCTGTGAAGAAGATGAATGAATAACCAAACGTACAACTTCTACTCCGATGATTGATTGAGGAGAGAAAATAGGGAAGAGAGTTATAACTTTCTCCTAAATTAAATTAAAAAAATAATTTAATAAAAGTTATATATATATATATATATATGATAATCAACTTATCATATAATATATATTAAACTATATGTTATATCAAATATAACACATAATCTATAATTTTTATATTTTATCAAATACAATGTAACCTATAGTTTGAATTCTTTCAATCAATCATGGTATTTAATATAAATCAAATTTATATTAAATTTAATTATATGAATCCAATCCATATAATTAGTATTTGAATCATATTCAAATATTTAATTCCTTTCAAAATAAACTTTACATTATAATGTATCAAATACATTATATTAACTATATCACATTTAATTAATTTAAATTAATTATATCATATATTATTAATTCTCTCGATTAATTTGAACAATTCAAACTAATCCAAAATTAATTCTCAATAATTCCAGTTGAGCTACAGAGGAGACCTTATGGACCTATAGATTGAAGCTCTGATGGTACTTGAATAATTAATTAAACTCTCTTAATTAAATTACTCAACATCCATTAACTGTTGGTCACTCATTAAAGACTAACAGCTGCACTCTTTGCACTACAGGTATATTTCTGTGTCTATTAGATATAACCAGTCAATAGTGTGATGATCCTTCACAAATCGCTCATAAGTACAGTTAGGCCAAAATTACCATTTTCCCTGTAGTTACATCTAACTTTTTAAGTACAACTAATCCCTCTAATGAACAATAAGTCATAGTCTAACTATCACCAAACCCTTCTCGAGCCAAAAGAGGGTGTGGTGCCACATTGTTCAAGCCCCAGAATCAGTTCTTAAGGGAACAATTTTTCTACTTACCTCGAAATTAGGGAGGGAGTGAATTCTGTCTTGAATAGCTGTGTTCCCAGCTCCCTAATCAAACAAATCCCTAAAATGGTAGGTATATTGAGTCGATGATCTGGAACCCATGAAAATCAAAGGATCGTCTTCATAGGCAGGAGTTCATAACTAACTCAGGATTCAGGTCATGTCACCTATGGTCATCCTGATGAAATGTAAGTCTCTATTATTAATGATGTTATATAATGAGATTATTCATTTCGTGGTCGGTCTTATACAAATTCTTTTGTATAGAACACCCTCGCTCACATGTCTCTACATGAATGATCAGGGTCAGATCATTTGTAGAACTATACAACAAACATCTACAAAGCGGATCGTATTCGTAGTGTCACAAAGATAAGGTATCCAGTCTTATCTATCTACTATAGACCATTTAGGTTATCACTTAAACATGATCCACATGTATATCTCTACATACATTTTTAAGCTACAGAAGATAACCTTGGATGTTAGTTTGTTGGTTTTGTGGGTTAATGCTATTAAATGTCAAATAAAATACCTTAGATTTTATTAAATAAATAAATTGTTTGTAATTTAACTATAAACTACAGGACCCACGAGATTTAACGCATTAACCCCAAAAATCTCCCACTTGTCCTAGGGTGTACATCATAAAATTTATTCTAATATAAAAGTAGACAAAACAAGAAACTATGACATAAAATGCGCCCAGTACAAAATCTCCCACTTGCCCTGGACTAGATATGGCATGTCCTGTAGACCCATCCTCTGCAGTGACCCTCAAACACCTTAGTCGTGAGGGCTTTTGTAAATAGATCAACAACGTTATGCATCAAAGTTATTTGTGTGACGATCATGTTCCCTTGATGCATAATCTCTCGAATGAGATGATACTTTCGTTCTATGTTTTTCCCACGTTTGTGACTCCTAGTCTCTCAAATATTAGCCACAACACTACTATTATCATATTAAAGAATGATGGGTTTAGACATGTCTGAAACCACTTTAAGATCAGTCAAGAACTTCCTGAGCCATACAAGTTCCTTAGCAGCTTCACAAGCCACTACATATTAAGTCTCCATAGTGGAGTCAGTAATGCACCCTTGCTTGGTGCTCCCTCAGACTACTGCCCCTCCGTTAAGAGTGAACATTGATCTTAATGTGGATTTCCTAGAATCCTTATTAGTCTAGAAATCAGAGATCGTGTATCCAGTATGGATCAAATCCTTAAAACAATACACGAGCATGTAGTTTGTCATTCTCCAAAGATACTTGAGGATGCTTTTAACGGCGGTCCAATGATCAAATCTTGGATTAGACTAATATCTACTAACTATCCCCACTGCATAGCAGATGTCAGGTCTAGTACATAACATCGCATACATCAGGCTACCAATAGCTAATGCATAGGGGATCTATCTCATTTCCTCAACCTCTTGAGGTGTCTTAAGACATTGTTCCTTAAACAAAATAAATTCATGCCTGAAAGGGGCAAAGCTCTCTTGGAGTTCTGCATCGAAAACTTGACAAACATCTTGCCAATGTACGATGCCTAAGACAGGGCAGCGTTTTGTTCTTTCAATCTCTAGAGATCTGAATGCCTAGAACAAACAATGCTTCTCCTAAATCTTTCATTTGGAATTGAGTCGCTAGTCAACTTTTAGTTTCAGTCAGTAGACCTACATCATTCCCAATGAGTAGGATATTGTCAACATACAACACAAGAAAAGCTACTAAACTGTTAATGATTCTCTTGTAAACATAAGGTTCATCAACATTCTAGTTAAATCCATAAGATTTGATCGCAATATCAAATCTTATATTTCAAGATCGAAAAGCTTGTTTGAATCCATAAATGGACAGATTAAGCCTGTAAACTTTTTGCTCTTGCCCTTGGGTTATGAATCCCTCAGGCTACTCCATATATATAGTCTTCTCAAGATTGCTATTCAAAAAAGCATTCTTGATGTCCATTTGCCAAATCTCATAGTCATAATATGAGGCAATAGATAGGAGTATCCAGATAGACTTCAACATGGCAATAGGTGAGAAAGTCTCCCCGTAGTCGATTCCCTCAACTTGGGTATAACTCTTTGCCATAAGTCTAGTCTTGAAGGTTTACACCTTCTTATCAGCACCCCATTTTCTCTTACAACCTATAGGTTTAACCCCATTAGGTTGATCTACAAGATCTCAAACTGAATTGAAGTATATAGACTCAATTTCGAGATTCATAGCTTTAATTCATTCATCTTTATCAATATCCTCTATTTCCTTCTTGTAAGACAATGGATCCTCAACATCTCTGTTAGCTACAATAGCTAACGAATAGGCGGGTTCAAAAACCTTCCACTATGTTGTGGCTCCCTCAACATTTGAGATGGATGTGACTTACTAGATGATCTAATTCAAAAACGCTTGTTGAGGTATGGTCTTTTCAACAACTCTTGTTAAGGGTTCAGTAGTTTCACTGAAAAGTTCATTTAACACTATCTTACTGTAAGGCTTATGGTCCCTTATGTGGTTTTCTTCTAAGAAGGTAGTATTTGTCAACAAAAACACTTTATTATCTTTAGGATCGTAGAAGTAACCACCTCTTGTTCCTTTAGGATAACCTACAAATAGACACAATTTTGAACGAGGTTCCAATTTCTTAGGATTTGTCTCAAGCACATGTGTTAGGCAGCCTCAGACCCTGAAATGATGTAAACTACCTTTACAACCATTCTATAATTCCAAAGGTGTTCCAATGACACTTTTGGATGGAACGTAGTTCAAAATGTAAGTTGCACCCCAAAACGAGTCAGATAAGAAAGCATAACTCATCATAGATCAAGCCATGTCCAACAAGGTTCGATTTCTCCTTTCTGATACACCATTCTGCTGAGGTATACTGGGTGCCGAGAGTTGGGATACAATTCAATGTTCTATCAAATAGTATTGGAATCTTAGATCCATATACACTCCACCTCGATCAGATCAAAATGTTTTAGTTGTTTTATTTAATGTATTTTCAATGTTAGCCTTGTACTCCTTGATCTTTTCAAGAGTTTCAGACTTATGTTGCATTAAATAAACATACCCATATCTAGAATAATAATCAGTAAAAGTGATGAAATATTCAAACACTCCTCTTACCATAACATTCATCGGACCAGAGAGGTCCGAATGTACAAGTTCTAATGGTTCTTTGGCCCTGTGACCCTTTCCAGTAAAAGATCTTTTAGTCCTTTTACCGTTAAGGCATGACTCACATACAGGTAAAGAATTTTCTTCTAACTCACTTAGAAGTCCATTCTTGACCAGTCTTTCAATCCTATTGAGAATTACATGTCCTAATTTTAGGTGCCAAAGATGAGCATCTTCTATAGAAGAGATTTTCTGTCTTCTATTCTGAGTTACCGAAGTTTTAAATAGTTCAGTATTTAGGAGAGCTTTTGTTACTAATGACCTTAACACATAAATATTATCTTCTAACTTAGCAAAATAAATATTGATACCATTTTGTACATAAACATATTATTTACATTAAAAGATAATGTATAATTTTGTTCAAATAAACACTTTACAGAAATTAAGTCCCTCTTTAAATTAGGAACCACAAATACATTTTCTAATAAAATATAATTTTTCTGTACAGTAAGCCAGAGACCTCCCACTACCCTAGCAGAGACAAGGTGCCTAGTTTTTACACGTATTGTCATCTCACCAGGTGTCAACTGTCGCCAGGAATCATTTCCCTGAAATGAACAACAAACGTGGTTAGTGACCCCTAAATCTATTATCACGGCTGAATCATCATTCTCCACTAAACAAGTTTTTAATACAAGTAAATCGTATTTACCTTTTTTTTTTTCCAAGTATTTGAGACAATTCCCCTTCCAATGTTTCTCCTGGTTGCAATGGAAACAAATTTCCTTTGCAGTCTTGGCTTTCTTGCCCTTTTGGGCAGCAGCTAGTGAGTTAGCTTTCCTTTTTCCACCTTTCTTCTTCTTCCACTTTTTGGTGTCGGAAGAGGAAAACACAAACTTAGTTCTAGAGATCGAACCTCTGAATAAATTTTTAGAGAACGAGGCAACATTTGTCTCATCCTTCTGTTCCTCGACATTCATCAAAGATTGGAAAGTCTGCAACTCATTGAGCAAAGTGGTCAAGTTATAGTCAATCTTGTTTATAACATCATTGCTACGAAATTGTATGAAACTTTCAGGAAAAGCTTCCAAGATGAAGCTAATTTGACTGGCCTCATTAATGACAGACTCGTTCATCTCAACCATACTAAAATGGACCATCATGTTGAGAACGTATTCTCGAACAGAGCCCTCTTTTTACATATGGGCATTGAAGATGAATTTAAGAGTGTCATGCCTGAGTTGAGCGGACGGTTGTACTCCATGATCTCATAGGTAGTGAGCTGGGCTCATGCTTCTTGGCCAAAATATATGCTCGGGCCTTTTCATTTGCCCTTACCCAATGCTCATATGCCTTCTGAACGTTTCGAGTGACATTTTGAGCTGGGACTGGAAGACATTCCTCCACCAGGACAAATCTTAAGTCATCGATGATCAGAACTATATTGATTGTATTTTTCTAGGTGATGTAATTATCGCCAGTTAATTTGTCGACGACGAGCATATTCAAAGTTGTGGAAGTCATATTGAAAATTGCTGAAACATACAATTTATTTATTTTAGTAATCCATGCATTACCCACTCTCGAAAAACCAATCAAGTTTAGCAAAATAATTTAATGTACCCTATGTGACATCTATTTGGCAATAATGTTTCAGTGAGGCAGGGTAAAAGCCACTGTAGGGTGATCAGGTACCCCTTCACTGAAATGAGACCATCTTAACTAATATACAGAGCAACTCCTTGTTTCTGTAAATATTAGTCACCATTATTCGGTCAAGAAATTTTTAACTAGCTCAACATTTTCTTGTAAGTGTAACCCCTCATTTTAGACTCTAGAGTTACACCCCAATGAGCTAACCATAGGAAAAAATCGATTGGGACAAAAACTAAAGCACCCCTATCCATTTTTGGAGTTTGAGTAAATAGTCATGCAAATTTCATCTGTAGGGGGACATAAACAAAGATACCTCAAGGCCGAGCAAGAAAATTTACTACAAACTAATGGAGGCCATGGAATGTGCTGACACACATCCCGCTCCCATTTACTATAAACACTTTCTCCATTCTTCTTAATATTGACCTATACAAACACCACTCGTAAGGGGACACAAGCAAAGGTGTCTTGAGGTCGAGTATAGGTCTCACGATGTGAACTATGAGGAAGAAACGTGGAAAGAAAAAATGAAGTATCATATACCCCATTTTTCTCCCACTGAGTGTTTTACCTAGGTTAATTTTACTTAAAAAAACATGACTATTTATTTTATAAAGTGATTGTTTAAGCTTGCCCAAAAGTAACACCTACTTTGGATAGTTAAAGTTTTTTTTATTGATATTCTTTAAACATTTTAATAAACTTTAATCAATAATTTCATGCTTAAATCTATCTAATTCACCTTCTATGTCAGTTCTCAGGTAGAGGTGTTCTGTTTCCGTCAACTTAAATACCTTAGCCTAGACAGAACTAGCCTTAGACAAAGGTCCCTCTACATTTTCTACAATTTTAGTCTTTTATTAAAACCAATTTAATCCTATTAAACTGATTAAAAGATTAAACTAATTTCAAATCATATTAGAAATATTGTGATTTTAGGTCTATGTTAATCATATTTTAAACTATTTAAAAAAATGATTTTAACCTAAGTTTGCATGCAATTCTGAATTATTGATTTTAATTTCTAATCTTATTTAATTATAACGATTGTAAAATAAATGAAACAAATTAAAACCATACATTGCATTTGATATCATGGTTGGAAAAATTATAACCATGATAAAGTTACCTAAAGTATGCTTCATGCAATTCCCATTTCATTTTTTAACATACATAATAGTTATATACTAAAGTAATGAAATTCATAATGACATTCATCCATACATTCTAACTATATAGTATAACAATTATAATATAATGATGCATGATAATGTCATTAATGCATGCAAACATGTATTATAACATTTATATTATATGATGCATGAGCATGCTAAAAAATAAATCATGCAACTATATTACGACATTTATAATATTCATGATGCACGATTAAATGCATAACCTATGGTGAGATTTTTTATATGGCATATATTATGACATATATTAATAAAATTAAACCATACATCAAATGCATAATTTAAAGAACAATATATAAACCAGGATTGGACTACTAAACAATTAATTAAATTAATATAATATTTATATTAATTCAATTAATTAAAAAACTAATTATTACAACAAAAGGGTTGTTGAATCGGACACAAAAGCTCAAACCAATCAAGAACCCCTTGAACCAAGCGAACCGGACCGCCCAAGCTTCACGAACCGCACGTTTTTTCCGTCTCGGAGCGTTGCAACACTAAGAAAAAATTTCATCCACCTCTTCGCAACGTTGCAACGCTAGGGCACAGCGTTGCAATGCTGTTGTACATTTGCCTATTGTACAGTCGTGAATTGCTCCGATTTGGGCCTCATTTTCTCTAGAACTTCACCAAAAAACTCACGAGCAACTTAAGACAATAAATTATAGCCTTGATTTATTAATTAATGCCTAAAAACAAAAGTCTCTTACAAACCAATTTGAAAAAAAAAAAAAAAAAAAAAAAACTACACAATCCAATCTCGAAACATCCATAATTACAAATCATTCATTCATTAACATGAACAACAATACAGTAATACAAATCACACTATACATAGTGATTTAATTCTAGAAAAATAAAAATTGATACAAAAAACCTGGCTCTGATACCAATTGAAGGCCTGTGGGGTCCGATGCGGAAGCAAGATCGGTCCCAATTTTCAAAATAAAACTCAGAGAACAACAATTATGCATATATCACATAAATTTATAGCATGCTTATGAAACAAACCGTGAAGGAAATTAGGGTTTGTTACACTTACCCTTGAAGCCAAAAACTTCACGAATTTCTTCTTGAACAGTCACGAAATCTCCACTTGATTATGAACAAGAACAGTAACCCAAAAATGGCAACCACTAAGAGGTCATCCTCTGTATTCTCTGTAGGAGTTGAGAATTAGCAAGAGGTATGGGTTTTACTAATTTTTGGGAGAGGAGAGGAGTTGAGATGAGATTATTATTATTTTTACAGAAAGAAATTGCGTTGGGAGAAGACACTGTAATCTTCTGTGAAGAAGATTAATGAATAACCAAACGTACAACTTTCATTTCCACGATTGATTGAGGAGAGAAAATAGGGGGAGGGAGTTATAACTCCCTCCTAAATTAATTTAATAAAAATTTAATATATATATTATGATAACCAACTTATTATATAATATATATTAAACTATATGTTATATCAAATATAGCACATAACCTATAGTTTTTATATTGTATCAAATATAATATAACCTATAGTTTGAATTATCTCAATCAATCATGGTATTTAATAGAAATAAAATTTATATTAAATTTAATTAATTTAAATTAATTATATCATATATAATTAATCCCTCAATTAATTTGAACAATTCAAATTAATCCAAAATTAATTCTCAATAATTTCAATTGAGCTATAGATGAGACTTATGAACTTATAGATTAAAGCTCCTATAGTACTTGAATATTTAATTAAACTTCTTTAATTAAATTACTAACATTCATTAATTGCCGGTCACTTCACTAAAGAACAACAGTTGCACTCTTCACACTACATATGTATTTTTGTGTCAAAATCGCTCATAAATACAGTTAGGCCAAAATTACCATTTTGCTCGTGTAGTTACTATGACCAAACCCCTCTTGAGTCAAGAGAGGAATCAGCCCTTAAAGAAACAATTTATCTACTTATCTCGACATTAGAGATCTCTAGAATGGTAGACATTCTAGAATGAGTGAATTTCTTCTTGCATAGCTATGTTTCCAGCTCCCCAATCAAAGGATCTGGAACCCATGCAAATCAAAGGATCACCTTCATAAGTAGAAGTTCATAACTCACTCAAGATTCAGGTGATGTCACCTATGGTCATCCTGATGAAATGTAAGTCTTTATTATTAATAGCGTTATATAATGAAACTATTCATCTTGTGGTCCGGTCTTATACAAACCCTTTTGTACAGAACACCCTCTTTCACATGTTTCTGCATGAATGATCAGGATAGATCATTTGTAAAACTTTACAACAATTATAACATCTACAAAGCGGGTCGTATTCGTAGTGTCACCAGGATAAGGTATCCAACCTTATTCATCTACTACAGACCATTTAGGTTATCACTTAAACATGATCCATCTATATGCCTTTACCTACATGTTTAAGCTATAGAAGATAACCTTGTATGTTAGTTTATTGGTTTTATGGGTTAATGCTACTAAATATCAAATAAAATACCTCAGATTTTATTAAATAATTAAATTGTTTATATGTTACAATTACAAACTATAGGACCAACGAGATTTAAAGCATCGATCCCAATAAAATTTACATATTGTAGTGCCCCTAACTAACTCTTATATAGTCTAACATCATCAAAATTTTCACCATGGTAAGCTAAGAAAACCGACCCACTAATCATTGAAGTAGAGATGGAATTTGCTTCTTACATTGGAATTTGCTTCTTACATTTTGGCTTTGTGCAATAAATCTGACACATATTTATTCTAAGAAAGAAGTAATCCCCCTGCATATGGATATGATACCTCAACACCGAAAAACTATTGTCGTTGACCAAAATCTTTAAGAGAGAATTGATTATTCAAATAAAAAATCAACCTATCAACCATTTATGATGAATTGTCAATATATATATATATATATATCAGAACATAAAAAATAAAAAATAAAAAAATAAAAACTCCATTTTTCTGATATACAAGTAAAGATGAATCTTGCTTTAGAATTAACAAAACCTAATGAGTGCAAAAAAGAAGTTAATCTTTCAAACTAGGCACATGGAGCTTATTTCAATCCATATAAAGCTTTCTTCAGTTTACATACCAATGTAGAAGATGAAGAATCAATCATACCTGGTGGTTGGGCCATATAAACTTCATCTTCTAGCACTCAATGAAGAAAAGCATTGTTTATATCAACTTGCCTTAACTTCCAACCTAGTACAGTGCCAAAGTGAATAATACTCAAATTATTATAAGCTTTACCACCAGAATGAACGTCTCAATATAATCCATAACTGCTACTTGATTCTTATTCCGACGATTTGCATCATCACTATTCAATATAGGAAACGAAGTTGAAATCTACTTTGATGAAGCTTGCGTAGTCAAGTTGACTGAGCGTATAGTACCATCAAAGTTTACCGAAGCATGCCTTTCGGTTCGATTTTCTTGAACTAACAATTGAGAGTATACTTTTTATAAAGAAGGATATTCTTCTTTGTCTGTAAGTGCTGAAACCGTGGAGTCATATTCAAGACCCAATCTAGCTAAGATATGCATTACATGATCTTCATGGGATATCTTTCTTCCAGGAGCCTTCAAAGAATCAACAAGATTCTTGATTTTCTAAAAATATTCTTCTAACTTTATATTTCCCTTCTTCATTGCTTCCAATTTTCCTTTTAGATCAAGAATGTGCACCATGTTTCTAGAAGAAAATCGGGCATTAAGCACACTCCATATTTCTTTTGCTGAATTACAATCAAGCATTTCAGAAAAGTCTTTCGACATAGCTCTCAGAAGCCACGAAACAATCAAACTATCTTGTTTGATCTAGTAAGCATATACAAGATTCATCGTTCTTGTGATAGAAGAGTCAAACTCAGTGGTGATGAATTTCGATGGAGCCTCTATGAGGACTTTACAAGCACAAAGTCGTGCGCAGAACAAATATAAATACCGATTGTCAAGAAAAGGTTATGCTAACTTATTTGAAGAAATGGTAAGAGTCGTCTTTTATGCATATAACTACTTACTGGTGGTTCTTGTCCTTATATGTGTGTCTGCATATGGGAAGGATACAAATTATTTAACTATTTTTGAACTATTTGAGTGTAGAAAAAGGGATCTTCTATTGAAAAAGCTACTCAAATGCATAGAAAAATAAAGATGGAAAACATAGAAGCAGAGGAGGTAGTTTCTCATATGTAAGTTATTGATCTTTGTTTAGTATAACAATATCTCTTAGAACAGTTTGCAATTTGTAATGTATTGTATTTTAGGATGAGTCCTCCAAGGATGTTGATACTAAGCCTAAGGAGCCCATGAATCCTAGTTGTGATTATGTTTTGACTCGAACATCGGAGAAACCGAAGGGAGAAGAAGGTTTGAGTAATCCCAGCGCAGGCTTTATTGAGACAACAAAATCTAGTCTTGAACTAGAGAGAATGCAAAAGAATGAAACTGATTAGATGGTCGGAGCGTTATATCGACGCGTTGAGGAGTTGTAAGAGAAAGTACGACAACAAAGTCCAGTTTCCTCCCAATTCCGAGCAATGGCAGTTGTAATGAGCAACATTCAGAAGATGAGGTCTTAGGACCTGTTAATAAGGATTGGAACTTGGAAAAGGTGATCAAATTCTTTCCAATGATTTACAAGTCATTTGAATTAATCTTTCCATGTTTCATCGGCAGGACAATTGAAATGTTAAACTCATGGAAGGATGTTTTGTACAGCCTTCATAAAAAGTAGCTGTTTGAAGACTATGAAGGCATTTACCTTAAACCAATACTTAGTTATTGAAGGGAGTTTTGGTGGGTTCATGAGAGGCTCTTTTCAATGCCACTTTTGAGTATTGTCTTTTGAATCTATTTTGTAGTTGTCTTAGATTCTTATTTAACTAATGAAAGCTAGTTTGGAAAAGATGTTTACCAATGACAAGTCAACATTGTCAAATGGGAAATGTTCTAGTTCACAGCTTGAAAATTTTGTTATGGTAAAGTTGCCCTTTTTTCACTGGTATTGCATGTATTGTATTTCACTCTAGGGAGGAAACTTCGCAATCAATTTACATTCTTTATTACAATTATCATCGAAAATCATCCAAACATTAATTCTCATACGAGTTTTAACCGACGATTAGAGTATATACATAAACAATTCTAAAATAAAGTTTTGATTAAGAGTCTAAATTGATCTTCAATTTTAAGTTTTATATGAAGCATGTAAACGGATATAATTACAAAAGTGTGTTCAAATTGATATAATTATTAGTTCATGATTTAAATTGATGTAAACACTAAAGTTTAAGATTTCCGTTTGCTATAGTAATGAAAAACAAACTAAAATGCTACTAAACTCAGACATCAAAAATTAAAATAGTTAAGTTTGAAAACTCAGACATCTTATAAACCAACTTGTTACTAAATCCAACTGTCCTAAAAGTGTAATTTTTAATTACAAATCTTTGGTTGGGTCTAAAATCTCAATCCAATCGTGAAGGGAATTTTACCTAAATTATGAATCTGTCACTATCTTTACCGTTACTAATTTTCAACCACAATCAGATCGAGTACTCTTCATTTCTCAATTAGATTGCACGATTACAGATTCTAAGGTGGGTCCCACAACTCATTACGATTATGAAAAGTAGGTAAATAACAATAAAAGTTATCAATTATGACCCACTTTTTACATTACCATGGATGGATTACCTTTCACCTTGAATAAAGGTGGCCTAAGTTATTTTTATGACCCGCATTATTTTCACCCTTGACCATATGTTTAATCTTACAAAATATAAAACCAAATAGGTGTCAAATCATCATTTAAATAAAACCTAAGCAATATATAGTTATGTTGCCAAAATTTTTATAATGTTTTTAGAAACTCAATAGACAATGCATCAAAACTTATTATCAAACTAATGCATAATATGCATATATGCATATAACTCAAGAGCAACAGTAGTAAGGAATTTCCATTTAAAACATACCTTTTATTAAACTATGGTATGGCAAAAAATCTGAATCAAAATCAGTAGCAGAGATAAACCCTAAAAAAAAAGAGTAATGGAGAAAGAAGAAGGAAAATTTTTGAGAAACAATTTTAAAAAATGAAAAAGAAAATTAAAACTAAATAAAAAATTAAGAAAGGTGGGGGAGTAAGGTGGCTGCAGATTGATTGGCAAGAATGGAATAAGCAGCTTGTGTAAGATGAACAGCATCCCAGAATATGAATTTAGAAGCATCATAACATATGGGAGATAGAAAATTGCACATTGGACCCATCTCCATTAACCCACTTCCACAGCACCCTTTACTTGTTTCCTCAAAACCTACCATTTTACACAAAAAAACAAAAAACCAAATTACAAATAAAGTAATTAAAATCAATATGAGATACAATATATTGCAGCTTATTATAAGAAAATACTAAATTATAAAATATACGTCGTTTCAACTTGACCTAATTTTTTTCTAACTACCTTTGTTCTTTCAAAAGATTCAATACTATCCTTGACTTTTTTATACGTGTTTCAGAACTACCTTTTAAGCAAAAATCTTTAAATGTTGAATGAAAAGTCGACATATGGCAAAACCTAGATTGAAAGCCTTCTTGTTTTTCCATGATCGACATAATTTTCTTCTCCATTGTTTATCCAATTTGGCCAATTTGGCCAATTTTGCTCTATAACTCCTATTAAAAACAATAAGATGCTTTTGGACGTTTCTTTCATTTTTATCTTGGACTCTGTCATCCTTTTGTCATCCATCTAGTTGTTCGATCACAGTTTGTTACAACTTTGATAGTTAGTACACAAGTATTGTTTTTTTTTAATTCAAGCAAGTTTTTCCCAATTCACAACACATTATACGACTATACGTATGCTACAACAGGTTTTGCCACATTAACTTTACATCCAACATTTTGAAGAATTTTTGTTTCAAGGTAGTAATATAAGAAATGTGTATGAAAGATAAATGACAAGTTCAAGGTTTAATTAGTAATTTAACCTAAAAGGGGGAAAAGGAATTTTTAGAACTTGACACAAAAAAATCATGCTTAAAAGAGAAAAGAAGGGGTTTCTTGAAATTTCTTACCATATTTAGAAGGATTAGCTACCATGTCCATGATAGGGCCATAAACATCAAGATACACCACTTTAGCTCCCACCAAGCTTGCTTGAAGCTTAAAGGTAAGAGCTTTGAGCTTCTTGTTGTAAGCTTGGCAGTCATTGTTTTGCTTCTTGTTGCAAAGGCGCTGCATCATGTGATCACTTGGAATTAAGCTTCCCATTGTCACTTGCAATGGAAGACACCCAATTGGTGGAACTCCCACCACTACCATCTTTCTTGCTCCTTTCTTGTAAAGCCTCTACAATAATTTTCATTATTCTCATAAATATATTTGAGAATTTTCACAAAATTAATTAAGTTTCATGAGTTGCTCTTCAAAATGTCTACTTTCTAGAGATTCTTCAAAATTAGGGTTTTCGTTTTCAATATTTAAGTTTGAATCTTTTTTAGTTTTCAGGGGAAAACATACCTTTTTTTTCAAAAGAAAACATATGTAAGAGCTTCATTGAGAGACTAGAAAAGTCTCTAATTGAGAAAATAGTAAAAGCATCATAATTACAAAATAGTGCAGAGGTACATAATAGATCGATAACAATCATGTTTCCGGCACTGGACATGCGTCAACCCCCATATATGGTCTTACGACTTTGCGATCCCCACAATGCATTGGCATTCGAAATCAAGATATTGGAAGGCATTTGCCATCTATTTTCACTGTTCAACTCTTTGACAACACAAAAAAAAAACCATTGTTCAACTTAGAACGTTGTGAGTCGGTCCATATCCGGTGTGGGCGTCAATTCTGACACAAGGTACTAGGTTTTGTGCCTAGTTTTCTTTTGGTTCCTACGTTTTAAAATTTTATACTTCAGCCCTTAAATTTTGAGTTTAATTTCAATTTAATCAAGTTTCAAAATTTTATAATTTTACCTTTGAGATTTGTTTTTTTTTTTGTTTAATTTGACCCATAGAATTTCAAGATTTACTCTTTTAACCTCAATTTTCTTTTATGTAAATAATTTTGATAGTGACGAAAAGTAAGGAAACTTCATTAATTACAATTATTTTAATTCTTTTAAATTATTTAATAAATTAACCCTAAAAACATTATTTAGTGAAAAATATATGAGACCAAATTGAAACAAAATTCAAAATATTTTGAAACTTAATAAACTAAAAAAAATAAAATTAAGTGTAATATTTTGAAACCTACAAGTATTTTACATAAAATCAAAATTAACCTAAATTGAATGGAATCACACAAAATTAGGTTTAAAATTGAATGCAACAAATTAAATTAAAAATCACCTGAACGACGGATCGAAGCTTTTGAAGCAAGAAATCATGGTAGCCAGAAACAGAAAACTGCAGCATTCTCGTCGGCAACATATAAAGATTATACAACAAATCATTCGTCCCCACACTAATCACAAACAAACCTTTCTTCACCATTTCTTCTCCCTTTCTTTCCCCCACCATCTTCTTAATCCTCACCATCGCTTCCTCAAAGTAATTCAATTGACTCTCTAAGTCCAAAACATTCGACAAATTCGCCGTCACTTCGTCCAGCCCGGTCCCGGCCGACCCAAAGCTCACTCCGCCGAGTAGGTCGATGTCGGTGAGAGACGAGTCTAGGTACGCTGGCAAGAGGTCGTAGAGTCCGAGGGTGGAGGATATGTAATCGGTGGTTAATTTTCCATCGGAGAATCGGCCGGAGGCCACGTGGTCTGGTAAGGCTCGGCCGTACGGGAGGTGGTCGGCGCGGAGGAGCGTGGCGATGTGGTTGTTGTTTCCTGGATCGACTGTGGAGTCTCCAAAGGCGAATATCGCTGGAATTTGAGATGACGGTGACGGCCATGGAGCTGTGACTGGGAAGGGGATTTGGAATAGAATAGTTATGGAGAGGGCCAAAACGACGGCATTTCTATGTGACATTGTTGATTAATTTGTTTTCTCTTTTAATGATTTGGTTGAAGAAGAAGATCTTAACTAGGAAAGATTGTGAGAGAGAGTGTTGATATTGATAAATTAGGGTTAATTAGTCTTCATTATTATACTTTGTGAACTTTAAAATTTTTAGTGTAACCCTTGAATTTGATTTTTTTTTTTTTTAATAAATAAACAGCCTTAAAGCAATAAAAAAAAATTTAAAGAAAAACAGATTTATTAACAATTTGCCCTGTTTTTTTATAATGATTTCGTTTCTAAAAATTTTGATTTCAGGTTTGTTTTTCTCAAATTTTGTTTACTGTAACTTTTATATTCATAAACAAAAAATTGTGTTTTTAATTATAGGTAATTAGAAGAACGGAAACAAAATTTTAAAAACTACTCTTTTTTTTTCAAAACTTTCAAAATGTGGTAGAGTGGATAACCTAACAAATTTGGAAGTAGTTTATGATAAGCTTTTAAATCTTTTAAAAGATTTCAAGGGCATGTTTAATAACTATTTTTTTTTTTCAAAATAAAAGCTTATACTCTATTTCTTTCCCTCATAATTTTCTTGGTTTATTTTTTTAACATTTTAAAAAATCAAGTCAGAATTATTTTAAAAAACTTAGATTTTGAAATTTATACCACCAAATTGTGAGAAAATTAAACCAACATAATCCTTAAAAAAAGAAAATAACTAAACGAAAAAAAAATAAAATAGTAAACATAAGTATAATTCAGTCAACATGAATTTGTCTTGAAATATGAGATTAGATCTCATCAATTCATATATAATATAAATGTAGTTTTTATGAGTATATTTATAAAAACCAAACTTATGGTTTTTCTTTCACCACTTTTAATATTGGTTTTCATTTTCTAAATAAGCATTTGGATTCGTAACTAAAATTTAAAGATTATTTAAAAACTTAATTTTTTAAATTATAAAACAAATGCACAACCTAATCTTTTTCATCTCCATTTTCTATTTAGAGAATATTCAAACAATTAAAAGTTCATTATAATGAAAGTTTAGATTTTAAATTTTAAAATATATAATATGTTTTTCAAGTTTTCTAGAGTAAGAGAAAAAATAATGTTTAAATTAAAACATTAGATTAAGTTCAAGAATGATGTAGTTTTTAAAACTAATGATAAAAATAAGATATCTGAAAAAAATTCAAAAATAAAGTGGCTAAAGAAGAAACTTTTGACAAAAATAAGGTTGTTTTAATGTACACGAGTTTCATTAATCTAGTGGCCGATAGACGGCTTCCATGTCATAATACTCGTGGACCATGTCCATGAGTGAAAATCATAATTGTGGACTCCGTCCATGAGTTAGATTTTTTTTCCCTCTTTTTATCTTAAATGAACTTTTTTTTTCTTTTTTCTTTTTTCTTTTTTCTTTTTTGTTTCATTAGTTTCATTGATTAGACTTAATGTCTCTCAAGATTAAATGTAATTTCATTAGTTCATTTATTTTACGATAAAAGTTCATATGAACAAAAAGATTTGAATTACAAGTCAGTGACACGGTGTTCTTCTTTGTGGACATTGCCCATGAGGAGGTACAGACACTTTAAAATATTGTTGATGATGAATTTGAAGGAACGATGAAATTTAGCAGCAAAAGCAGGATCGTCCAAATTTCGATTTTTACACATAATCACAATTTACAAAACATAATTATGCATTTAAACAAGAAAATTACAGCATGCTTCTCTAGAAGGAATTAGGAAAGAATTAAAACCTTACCCTTGAAGAGCAACTTCTTCACGTATTCTCTCGATTCGTTCACGAACTCTCCATCTGGAACTCGATCTCCAAAAACTGAAATCCCATATGGCCGCCACCACAAGAGACCCTCATGTATTCTCCTTAGGATATGAGAATAAGTAGGAATGATGAGCTCTGCTAAGAATTTGGGAAGAGGGAAAGGATTTTGAGAGAAAGAAGAAAAACTATTTTTCTTCTATATGTTCTTTGGGAGTAAATTACAGAGAGAATCCTGGCCTTCAGAGATAAGGGGAAGAAGACTAAAGAAAACGAACTACCCATAACTCCCTCCTTTATTAAATTAAAACTATTTTAATTTAATTAAAAAAATATATAATTATATAATAATCACTTTATTATATAATAGATATATATATTATACCATATGTTATATCAAATATAACACATAACCTATCATTTTTTATATTGTATTAAATATAATATAACCTATGGTTTTTATTTCTCTCAACCATTCATGGTGTTTAGTATAAATCACTTTTATAGTAAATTTATTTATATGAATCTCATCCATACAAGTAGTATTTGAATCACATTCAAATATTTAATTCCTCTCAAAATAAACATTATAATAATTATATCATAGTTAATTCACTCAATTAATTTGAACAATTCAAATTAAACCAAAATTAATTCTCAATAATCTATGTTAAGCAACAGAGAGTTTTTATGGACCTGTAGATCGAAGCTCTGGTACTTAGATAATTAAATAAATTACCCAGCATCCATTAACTGTCAGTCATGTACTCTTCTCACTATAGATATACTTCTGTGAATATAACCAATCAACAGTGCGATGATCCTTCACAAATCGCTCGTAAGTACAGTTGGGCAAAAATTACCATTTTACCCCTGGTAGTTACATCTAACTCCTTAAGTACCACTGATCCCTCTAATGAACAATAAGTCATAGTCTAATTATGACCAAGTCCTTCTCGAGCCAAGAGAGGGTGTAACCACAATGTTCAAGCCCCAAAATCAGCCCTTAAGGGAACAATTTATCTATTTACCCCAACATTAGGAAAGGAATAAATTTCGTCTTGTGTAGCTATGTTCCCAAGTCCTCAATCAAATGAATCCCCAAAATGATATGCATATTGAGTCAGCAATCTAGCCACTCTCACCCATACAAATCAAAGGACAACCTTCATAGGCAGGAATTCACAATCCACTCAGGATTCAAGTCATGTTACATATGGTCATTCTAGTGAAATGTAAGTCTCTATTATTGACGACGTTATATAATGACTAGTCATTTTGTGATCCGATATTTTACAAACTCCTTTATATAGAATATCCCCGCTTGCATGTATAATACATGAATGATCATGATCAAATCATTTGTAGCACTTTACAACACTTGTAACATCTACATAGCGGGTTTTATCTATAGATTCATCAGGATAAGGTGGTACCCAACCTTATCCATCTACTACAGACCGTTTAGGTTATCATTTAAACATTATCCACCCGTATGTCTCTATTAGGGTTGATGCCCTAAATCTCGTAGGTCCTATAATTTTTAAACCTTGTATGAATAAACTTGTAAATGATTTAGAATATATAATTTTTATTCACTTTGTCTATGAAATATGTGATATTTTAGTTGCATTAACCATAAACCAATAAACTAACATCCAAGGTTATCATTGTATCCATAGATTCATCATGATAAGGTACCCAACCTTATCCATCTACTACAGACCGTTTAGGTTATCATTTAAACATTATCCACCCGTATGTCTCTGTCGAGGTTGATGCCTTAAATCTCATAAGGTCCTATAGTTTGTAAACCTTGTATGAACATACTTGTAAGTGATTTATATTATATGATATTTTATTCACTTTGTCTATGAAATATGTGATATTGTAGTTGTATTAACCACAAACCAATAAACTAACATCCAAGATTATTATTGTATCAATAGATTTATTAGGATAAGGTACCCAACCTTATCCATCCACTACAGACCGTTTAGGTTATCATTTAAACATAATCTACCTGTATATCTCTGGGGTTGATGCCCTAAATCTCGTAGGATTCTATAGTTTGTAAACCTTGTATGAACAAACTTGTAAGTGATTTATAATATATGATATTTTATTCACTTTGTCTATGAAATATGTGATATTTTAGTTGCATTAACCACACACCAATAAACTAACATCCATGGTTATCGTTATAACTTAAACATGTATGTGGAGACATACAGGTGGATCATGTTTAGGTGATAACCTAAATGGTCTGTAGTATTTGAGTAAGGCTGGATACCTTATCTTGGTGACACTATGAATATGGCTCGCTTTGTAGGTGTTACAATTGTTGTAAAGTGTTACAAATTATCTGATTCTAATCATTCATATATTAGACATGCGAGCGGGGATATTCTATACAAAGGATTTTATATAAGACCGGACCACGAAATATTTAATCTCATTATATAACACCGTTCATAATAAAGACTTTCATTTCACTAGGATGACCATAGGTAACATGACCTTAATCCTGAGTGAGTTGTGAACTTCTCCCTATAAGGGCGGTCTTTTGATTTGTATGGGTGAGAGTGGCCAGATCACCGACTCAACAAGCCTACTATTTTCGGGATTCGTCCGATTGGGGAGCTGAGAACTCAGTTACACAAGATGGAATTCACTCCTTCCCCAAAGAAAGGGTAAGTAGATAAATTGCTCCCTTAAGGGCTGATTCCGGGTCTTGAACAATGTGGCGCCACACCCTCTCTTGGCTTGAGAGGAGTTTAGTCATAGTAGGACTATGATTTATTGTTCATTAGAGGGATTGGTGGTACTTAAGAAGTTAGATGTAACTACAGGGGAAAACGATAATTTGGCCCAGCTGTAATTACGAGCAATTTGTGAAGGGTCATCGTACTATTGATTGGTTATATCCAATGGACATAGAAATATATCTATAGTGCGAAGAGTGCAGCTATCAGTCTTTAGTGGAGTGTCCGATAGTTAACAGATGATGGATAATATAATTAAAGAGTTTAATTAATTATTCATGTACCGTTGGAGCTTCAAGCTACAGGTCCATAAGATCCCCTTGGTAGCTCAAAAGAATTTAGTTGAGAATTAGTTTTTGGGTTAATTTGAATTGTTCAAATTAATAAAAGAGAATTTAATTATATATGATATAATTAAAGTGATTCAATTATATATTATATAATTGACATAATATATTTGATACATTATAGTTTAATTGGAAGAATAAATATTTGAATGTGATTCAAATATATCTTTTATGAATGAGATTCATAGTTGTTAAATTTAATATAAGTATGATTTACATTAAGTGCCATAAAATAGAGAAAAAGAACTATAATTTATATTGTATATGATGCAATATTAAAACTATAGGTTATAAATATAATATGATTGATAAGTTGGTTATCATATTTATTTATATTATTTATAATCCCTCCTTACTAAAATAGTCAGAGCCCACAACTTCTGGGATCTCACCCCGAGCATACCAAAGGTTTTAAGTGGTGGTGTCTTTCTTTTTGGTTCGTGAGATTCTTGAAGAAAGTCTTCAAGTTTGTTGTTGTGTTCGATTTTGTTGATAGTTTGATAGGGGCTTTACGAGAAGAAGTGTTCTTCAAGAGTATAATCTCTTGAATCCTATTTCTTGTTTAAAAAACATGTTGTAATTTTAATTAGAATTCATAAACTGTATGCTTACTGTAATTTTGTGTTTTCAATTTAAATGGAATTTAAACGATCCGCTTCCGCTCATGGATCTCTTTATAAACGAGTTCCTTTGGTCTCTACATACATATTTATACATAAAATAACCTAAGATCTTAGTTTATTGGATTGAGTGTATGCTCATGTTTCTTGGCCAAGACTTTAGAAAAACTTGCCAAGATGTAGGCTTGAGCCTTCTCATTCGCCCTTGTCCATCGCTCGTATGCCTCTCGAACATTTCGAGCGACATTAGAAGCTGGAATAGGAGGACAAGCCTCCATGAGAGCGAACATGAGATCCTCGATGATCAGGATCGTCGTGATCATGCATTTTCATGTTGCGAAATTATCGTCAGTAAGTTTTTCGGCGCTTAATAATGCCAACGTGGTTGTTGCCATATTGGAAACGTTGCTGAAAATACGAACAAAAATTTTATTAGTTATTTTATTAATAACAATTTGTTTATATAATGTTTACAAACTACGAGAATACTAGAGAGATTTAGGACACCAATTCCAACAATCTCCCACTTGTCCTAAAGCTTAGGGATTATGATGTACAATACGAATAAAGTACAAAATACAATAAACTAGGGCATACCCAGTAACATCTCCCACTTGCCCTAGACAAAATGTTGCATGTCTTGTAGACCTAGACTTTCTAAATTACCCTCGAACACTTCAGCCATGAGAGCCTTTATAAACGGATCAACAACATTGTGCTCTGAAGCAATCTTCATGACAATCACGTCACCTCGATGCACAATCTCTCGAATCAAGTGATATTTTCACCCTATGTGTTTGCCTCTTCTATGACTCTTAGGTTCCTTATAATTTGCCACAGGATCACTATTATCACAATAAAGTGTGATGGGCAAAGATATATTTGGAATAACTTCCAAATCAATAAGGAACTTCTTAAGTCAAACAGCCTCTTTAGCAGCTACATATTTGGCTTCCATAATGGAGTCTACAATGCATCCTTACTTGATACTTTGCCAAACTGTAGCTTCTCCATTCAGAGTAAGCATTAACCCTGATATGGATTTTCGAGAATCCCAATCAATCTGAAAGTCAAAATCTGTATCCTATAAGGATCAAATCCTTATCTCCATACACAAGCATATAATCCCTCATTCTCCGAAGGTACTAGAGGATTGTTTTGACCTCTATCCAGTGATCTAATCCTGGATTGGATTGATATCGATTGACTATCCCTACTACATAGCAAATGTCAGGTTTGATACATATCATTGCATACATAAGGCTACCAACAACTGATGCATAGGGAATTTGTCTTAAAGAGTCTTAGGACACTACTCCTTAGATAATACAATTCCATGCCTGAAAGGTAATGAACCCCTTTTTGGAATTGTGTATCGAATATCTGACAAGCATCTTGTCAATATACGATGCCTGAGACAAGTCCAACCTTTTATTCCTACGATCCTTGATGATCAGATCCCTAGAACAAACTGCACCTCTCCCAAATCTTTCATTTGGAATTGGTGGCCAACCATTTCTTTACATCAATCAAAAAACCTACATTATTCCCAATGACTAGGATATCATCCACGTGTAGCACGAGAAAAGTTGTTGAGTTATTGATGATTTTCTTGTAAACACAAGGCTCGTCAACATTCTGATCAAAGTCATAAGATTTGATCCCAGTATCAAATCTTATATTCCAAGATTGAGATGCTTGTTTCAATCCATAAATGAATCAATTAAGCTTGCAAACCTTTTTCTTTTTATTTTGTTCAATGAATACTTCTGGTTGATTCATGTAGATGGTCTCTTCAAGATTACCATTCAAAAAGGTAGTCTTAACGTCTATTTTCCATATTTCATAATCATAATATATGGCTATAGACAAGAGAATTCTAATAGACTTTAATATGACAACAGGTGAGAAAGTTTCTTTATAGTTCACTCCCTTAAATTGGGTATAACCATTTTCCACAAGTCTAGCTTTAAAGGTCTGTACCTTTCCATATACACCTCTTTTTTCTCTTGTAGATCCATTTACAACCTATAGGTTTTACCCCATCAGGATGATCTACAAGCTCCCAGACAGAATTAAAGTACATAGACTCCATTTTTTTATTCATGGCTTTAATCCATTCATCCTTGTCAACATCTTCCACTGTTTGTTTATAAGACAATGGATCCTCAACACCATCATCGACTATGATGTCTTGGGCTTCTGTTAAACCCATGTAGCGTACAGGTGGGTTCATAACCCTCCCACTACGTCAAGGCAATCTCAACTCTTGAGATGAATGTGTATGACTAGACAAACCCACATCAACAACTTTTGTTGATGTATCAGCCCCTTCAACAACCCTTGTTGAAGTATCAATAGATTTATTAGAAATTTCACTTAAAATAATTTTGCTTCGTGGCTTATGATCCCTCTTGTGGTCTTCTTCCAAGAAGGTAGTGTTTGTTGACACAAACACTCTATTCTCATTTGGATAAAAAAAGTACCCACCTTTCATTTAATTTGGGTAGCCTACAAATAGGCATACTTTTGAACGAGGTTCCAACTTTTTGGGGTTTACCATTAGCACATGGGTTGGACATCCCCAAATTCTGAAGGTGTTTCAGAAACACTCTTGGAGGGAACTTTTTTCAAAATATAAACAGTAGTCTCTACTGCATATCCTCAAAACGAGTCAAGAAGTTTAGCATAGCTCATCATAGACCAAACCATGTTCAACATAGTTCTGTTTCTCCTTTCCGATACACTATTCTGTTAGGATGTGCTAAGGGCTGAGAGTTGAGACATAATTCCATGTTCTATCACATAGCTTTGGAATCTTAAGTCCATATACTCTCCACCACGATCACATCATAGAGTTTTTATCTTTTTATCTAACAAGTTTTCAACTTTAGTCTTATACTTCTTGAACTTTTCAAGTGCTTCAGACTTATGTTGCATTAGGTATAGATCCGCATATCTAGAATAATCATCTACGAAAAAAATGAAATATTCATATCGTCCTCTTGCTTTTACATTCATCGGACCACTGAGGTTTAAATGTATAAGCTCCAAGGTTTCTTTGGCTCTATAACCTTTTCCAGTATAAGGTCGTTTTGTTATTTTTGCCTTCAAGGCATGACTCACATACAGGTAAAGAGTTTTTTATAAACCATTTAGAAGACCACTTTTCACCAATCTCTTACTCCTATTGAGATTGATGTGACCTAACCTTAGATGTCAAAGATGGCCATTTTCTTTTGGAGAAACTCTCGGTCTTTTAATAGTTGTTGCCATTTTGAATATTTCAATATTTAGCACGGCTTTTGTAACTAACGACTTTAGTATATATAAGTTACTTTCCATTGAACCAATGCCTAGTTCCATTCCATTTTTAAAAAATAAACACTTTATTTTCATAAAAAGATAAGGAATACTTTTGTTGAATCAGACAAGAAATAGAAATTAAGTTCCTCTTGATATGAGGAACTACATATATATCATCTAATAACATATATCGTTTCCTGTTCGAAAATAACTTAAGTCTGCCTACAGCAACAGCTGAAACAACCTCACCAGTACCGACTCTGAGAGTCATCTCTTTAGCTACTAATTATCTCCAAGAATTAAATCCCTGATAGGAAGAACATATGTGATTAGTAGCTCATAAATCAACTATCCAGGCGGAATCATCATTCTCTACTAAGCACGTCTCCAAGACAAATAAATCAGATTTATTTTCTTCAGAGTTCTTCTTTTCTGGAGAGTAATGGGATCAACTCCATAACTCATATTATAAACTCCAAGTTTCATCTTAGAGGACAATCCTCGTTGATTAACTTCACTAGATTTAGCAACATTCGCTTTTCTATTTGTCCTTTGACATTCAATCTAGATTGGAGTTTATCTAAGGAGCTGACATTACTGGTTTCGTCATCATCAACCCCACATTGCTTAAATTGTGAGAACTCTTGTTCAAACAATTTTTGCATTGATTGTATGATCTGATGTGCATTGACCAAGCTTTTAAAACTTTTGGCCAAGGCATCACGTATGTTTGCCAAAATGTAAACTCGAGCCTTTTCATTAGCCTTTGTCCACATCTTGTATACATCAAGAATATTTCGTGTTGCATCAGGGGTTGGGACTTGAGGACAATCCTCAGTCAAGATGTTGTTAAGTTCGTTAATTACAAAAACATTTTAATTAAATTTTTCCACATCGAATAATTAAAATCGATCAAATAAGTAGAGGCAACTAACGGAAAAATACAATTTGAAATTTTTGTTGAAAAGAAACAAATTGATCTACATTAGATTTTAGCATAACTCTAAAACATCCAATCAATTTTAGCAAAAACTAATTGAATCCCATATAACATCTAATTTTACAATGATGCTTCATTGATTTAGGACAGAAGCCACCAAAGGGTAATCAATTTCCCTTTAACTGAACTGAGACATTCTCAACCAATTATTACACCAGAATAACTCTTGTTCTTATAACAATCGGTCATCATTAATTTGGTCAAGAAATCATTAAGTAGCTTAACAATTTCTCATAAGTGTGACCCTTCATTTTAGACCCTAGAGTTCTGCCCCAATGAGCCAACTGAAGGAAAAAACCGATTGGGGAAAAAACTATAGCGATCCTACCCATTTTTGGAGTTTGCCTTGATATTGGCCTAATGCACAAAGTATCCGAAGGGAAATGCTCTGAAGGCGCCCCGAGGTCGTGCAATAAGATCTCACAATGCAAACCAATGAAGGAGACCGTAGGACAAGTTGACACACATCCCTCTCCCACTTACTATAAATACTCTCTTCATTCACCTTGATATTGACCCATGCAAACACCATATGAAGAGAGACGCTCTTAGAGCACCTCAAGGCCAAGCATGAGTCTCACGATGTGAACATTAAGAGAGAAACGGAGTGGAAAAATTGACATCATATACATCTTTTTTTTTCCACTATGTATTTTAATAATCTAAGGTTTATTTAACTTAGAAAAAATAAGGCTAATTATTTTTACTAAGTGATTTTTTAAGTTTGGTCAAAAGTAACACTGACTTTGGATAGTTAAATAATTTTGATTAATGTTCTTTAAACACTTTAACAAACTTTAATCAACAATTGCATGCTTATAGTAAATCTATCTAATTCACCTTTTCAGGTCAGTTCCCATGTAGGAGTGTTCCATTTCAGTCAACTTAAATACCCCAGCCTAGACAGAACTAGCCTTGGACAAAAGGTTCCTTATAGATACGTTTGCTACAAACTTAATCTTTTATTAAAACCAATTAATCCTACTAAACTTATTAAAAAGATTAAATTAATTTCTAATCTCATTAGAAATTTGTGATCTTAGGTCTATGTGAATCATATTTTAAAACTATATAAAAAAATGATTTTACCTAAGTTTGCATGCAATTCTTAATTATTGATTTTAATTTCTAATTTCATTTTTAATTATAACTCTTATAAAACAAATGAAACAAATTAAAACAGTTTATTGTGATAGAGTTAGGAAACATGCAACAGAAGAAAACAGGATCATTAAGCATTCTAATTCATTAATTTTGACTTTAAATTCAGTATGCTCATAAAAATAAAGTGGGTTTCAAACATACCTTTGAAGATCTTCTTCTTTAAGTTTGATTCAGCTGCAATCTCCTTGATTTCTATTCATGAACCACCATAAGACCTTTCTTACTATCTTTTAGATGCTTTAGATTGAGTTATGAGACTCAAAATAAGCTTGAATTGAGGGAAACAACGGAGATGGTCATTGGTTTTTCACTATTGAAGACCCTTCTTCAACCTTTAGATTTCTCAGCCCAATCGCGAGTTTTTTGCATGGTTGTTTTCATCGAAATGAATTATGTTCTTGTATAGGATAATCATGCAATCATATTGCCTCTATACAAGTCAGCACCTACTAACAATTTGAGATAGATTTGGAAGTGTAAACATGACTAAGGAGCTTGCTTCTTTAGTGGGAAAATCCCACATTTAGGATTTTCCTATTTCTTATTTTCTTTTTAAATTTGAAATTCAATTTCAAAAATAAAAAAAACTTGATTTTAGTTTTTAATTCATAATTAAAATTGAAATTCTTTATTAATTTAACAACATTAATTCAGAATGATTTTTTAATAAAATTAATAATTCATAATTAATTAAATAATTCAATTAATTTTAATTAATTTAATATCAAATATTAAATTAACTTTAATTACTTTAATATCAAAATATTAAATTAATTTAATACCAGTTCCACCACCATGAATCCCTATTCATGAATTTAATATTTAGATCATATTTAAATATTAATTGATTCTCCAATTCCATTTAATTCCAAAATTAAACGTGTAATTATATCACATATAATTACTAATTCCCTTAATTTTAATTTGAACGTTTCAAATAACTTATCACGCTACTTTAAGGCTAAGTCGTTTGTGAGCTAGTAGGGGGACCTAGTGCACCTACAGATCATGGGCTCCAACGATCCGAGATTAATTGGCTAAACTTTTTATACCAAATTAACCCCCATTCGTTAACTATTGGGTCACTCCACTAAAATCCAAAGTTACACTCCCCTCATTGTAGATATATTGTGTCCACTCGATATAACCATGATTAGTAAGTTAACCCATCACAGGTTGTTTATACTAACGGTTGGGTCAAATGGTTGTTTTATCCTCGAGATTACCTCTTGTTTCTTAAGTACCACTGATTCTCTAATGAACAATTGATTTGTGATCCAATCATCAAACCGAGTCCCTCTAGGGCCAATGAGAGAATGGGTCCCTTGTTCAAGACCTGGAGTCAGCACTTAAGGGAACAACCTCTCTATTGTCCCTAAAAGCGGGTAGGAGTGAATTCCATCTTGCACCCAATGTCCCCAGCTATCTACCCAGTTTTACCCCTGAAATGGGAGGCTTATTGAGCTGGCGTTGTTGAGCCAACCCTCACCCATGCAAATCTAAGGATAATCCCAAATAAACAGAAGTTCATAGTTAGCTCAGGATTCAGGTTAAGTTACCTAGGTCATCGTTATGAAATAGTCATTCTTAAATAGTAAACAGCGTTATGAAGAAAGAGTGACTTATTTCGTGATCCGATTTTGTGCAAACTCATTGCACAGGATGCCCCTACTTCTCATGTCATCACATGTACAAATTAGGATCACTTCATCTGTAGCACTTTACAACTTCTTGTAACAACTATAGAGCAGGCCGCATCTAATAGTGTTACCAGAATAAGGTAGCTAACCTTATTCATATATTATAGATCATTTGACTATTTACTCGAATCTGATCCACTCTTATGTCTCCACATAAAGTTCAAGTACTCATGTAATAGTTATGGATCTTTTAGTTTATTGGAGTTATTTCTAAAACAAAATAAGTAATTCATATATTCAATAACTACTTTATTGAATTTTCAGAATAAGTTGTATTGTTTACAATCCACAAGTTTTAGGACATAAAACCCAACATATTGCATTTTGTGACATACTTTATAACAATTATAACAATTATAAGATTATCTAAAGTAATGTCATGCATCATGAAATTTTCATTTCATTACTAAACATACATAACACTTATATACTAAAGTAATGAAATCATTAATAACATACATCCAAACATACACTCATACTATATATAATAACTCTCATAATATAAATGATGCATGTATATGTTATTAATACATGCAACTATATAGTATAACACTTATATTATATGATGCATGAGCATGCTATATAAATGATGCATGAATAATGCAAAATCTATGGTGGGAATTTTTACTATATGATATACATTATGACATATATCAAATAATTAATCCATATATCACATGCATAATTTAAACAGTAATTATGGATCGAGATTGGACTCCTAAAGCAATTAATTAAATTAATATAATATTTATATTAATTTAATTAATTAAAAAGTCTAACTATTACAAATTAATTGTCAATCGATTCGAAACAAGTGAATCGGGTCTTGAATCACACGAACCAGACCGCCTAACACCAAAACCGGACCTAAAATGCTCGAACTGACAGAACCACAAGTGAACCAATCGACCATTGAACTGAACCAGGTGCAAATAAAAAATTTTGTTCAGTCTCGACGTGTTGCAACGTTGTGTCTAGAGTTGCAACACTTGGAAAAATTTTCCATTCCGCCTCATCGCAATGTTGCAATGTTGCGGTACAATTTGCACTGTACAGTCACAATATACTTCGAATTTGCTCCAATTTAAGCCATGCTTTCATTAGAACGTCGTCGGCATCACCACAAACGACTCAAGAACAATAAATTCCAGACTCTATAGCATTTAATGTAAAAAAAAAAAGGCCCTTACAAATCAAATTTGTAAATATAAAGTTGTAAAACTAAAGTCTAATCTCGAAACGTCCAAAATTGCAAACCATTCAAAAACTCATTCATCAACATGGAAAAAAAATTACATAATGCATCCACCATGACTCTGTAAAACAATTCTGAATTTTTTTTTTAAAAAAAAAGGACCAAAACCTGACTCTTATACTAATTAAAGGAATTCGTTGAAGGTCCTTGTGCGGAAACGTGGGGATCGGTCCCAATTTTATTTTGATAGACTATTAATTTATAGAATAGAGACATATTATGCATTACAATAAAATTCTATAGCATGTAAATTAAGAAGAAAAAAATGGATAAAATAACTTACCCTTTGAAGCTAACCTTCTTCGCGAATTCCCTCAATCTGGATCATGAATCCTTTGTTCTGGATCTCGATCTCCAAAAAAAAAAAAAACTAGTAAAACAGATGGCCACCACCAAGAGGTCAACCTCTATATTCTCTTGGGAATGAGAATCAAGAAATTATGGGCTCTGTAACTTTAGAAGAGAAAAAAAAAAATGAGAATAAGAAGATGAACTCTTTTCTTCTAGGTGTTTTCCAAGGAGAAGAACCAGAGAGTGTTCTATGTGTCAAAAACAGAAATTGTGGGAGAAGAGAACTAAACCCCACTTCCACGTATTGGTTGAGAGAATTAAGGGGATGGAGGGGGTTATAACTCCCCTTAATTAAATTAAAATTAAAATTCATTTAATTTATTTAATAATATTATATATATATATATATATATAATTATACTATATGTTATATCAAATATAATGCATGACCTGTAGTTTTTATATTATATCAAATACAATATAACCTATAGTTCTATTTTCTCTCAATAATACATGATATTTAATATAAATCACATTTATACTCATGCAATTATATGAATCTTATCCATACAATTAATATGTGAATCATATTCAAATATTTAATTTCCTCTCTATCGTTTATGATATTTAACATAAATCATATTTATATTAAAAAATTAATTATATGAATCTCATTCATATAATTAGTATTTGAATCATATTCAAATATTTATTTTGTAATATATAAAATACATTATATTAATTATATCACATATAATTAATTTAATCAATTCTATCATACATAATTAATTCTCTCAATTAATTTGAACAATTCAAATTAATCCAAAATTAATTCTCAATAAACCTTGTTGAGTTACAAAGGGGACCTTATGGACTTGTAGATCGAAGCTCCAATGGTACTTGGATAATTAATTAAACTCTTTAACTAAATTACCCAACATCCATTAACTGTAGGTCACTCCACTAAAGACCGACAACTGCACTCTTCGTACTATAAATATATTTATGAGTCCATTGGATATAACTAGTCAACAGTGCAATGACCCTTCACAAATTGCTCATAAGTACAGTTTGGCCAAAATTACCGTTTTGCCCCTATAGTTACATCTAACTGCTTAAGTACCGTTGATCCCTCTAATGAACAATAAGTCATAGTCCAACTATGACTAAGTCCCTCTTGGGCTAAGAAAGGGTGTGGCCACAATGTTCAAGTTCCATAATCAGCCCTTAAGGGAGCAATTTATCTATTTACCCCTATCGGAGTCGATGTCCTAAATCTCGTAAGGTCTTATAATTTATAATTGTAATGTACAGACATTTTATTTATATATAATAAAATATGTAATTTTTTATTTCAAAATTAGTTGCAATAACCACAAACCAATAAACTAACATCCAATGTTATCTTGTAGCTTAAACACGTATGTAGAGACATACGGGTGGATCATGTTTAAGTAATAACCTAAATGGTCTGTAGTAGATGTATAAGGCTGGATAACTTATCCTTGTGACATTACAAGTATGCCCGCTTTGTAGATGTTAGAATTGTTGTAAAGTGCTACAAATGATCTGATCCTGATCATTCATGTGGAGACATGTAAGCAGGGATATTTTATACAAAGGAGTTTGTATAAGATCGAACCACGAAATGTTTTGTCTTATTATATAATATCGTTCATAATAGAGATCTACATTTCACCAAGATGACCACAGGTAACATGATCTAAATCCTGAGTAAGTTATGAACTTCTGCCTATGATGGCGGTTCTTTGATTTGTATGGGTGAGAGTGCCCAGATTGCCGACTCAACAAGCCTACCATTTTGGGGATTCGTTGATTTAGGAGTTGGGAATACAGCTACACAAGAAGAAATTCACTCCTTCCCCAATGTCGGGATAAGTAGATAAATTGTTCCCTTAAGGGCTGATTTCGGGGCTTGGACAATGTGGCGCCACACCCTTTCTGAATGAACTCGTTTTGAAGGAGATCTTTGAGCAGAAGCAGATTGTCCAAATTCCATTAATTATTGAAAACTAAATTTACAGTAAACATACAAGATATGCATTCAAAATAAATTACAACATGCTTGATACAAGAAAAAGGTTCAAGATATATTAACTTTGAAGACCTTTTCTCTTCACGTAACTCCCTCGAACAATCACGAACTCAGCAACTCTTGAAGACCTTCTTCAAGAACTTCTTGATCCAAACAAGGACACAACCACAATGAGCCTTTGGTATTCTCGATGTGAGAACTCAAGGGTGGTGGACTCTGACTATTTTGGTTAGGAGGGATTGTTTGAGTTTGGAGGAAGAAGAAGATTGAAGCACATAGAACTTTTCTGTAAACTCAATTGTTCAGCCAATGCGTTGAGGTAGAAGAAAACCACTTTTCTTTTGTTTCTTTTGTCACAAAAACAATAACCATCCACTAAGGTGGTTGGAGAGAAAAGAGGGAAATTATTATTCAAAATAATAAAATAATATATATAAATATGATAACTAACTTATCATATTATATTTATATTAAACTATACGTTATATCAAATATAACATATAACCTATAGTTTTAATATTGTATCATATACAATATAAACTATAGTTTATTTTCTCTATTTTATGGCATTTAATATAAATCATATTTATATTAAATTAAACAACCATGAATCACATTCATAGAAAAAATATTTGAATCTCATTCAAATATTTATTTCCTCCCATTAAATTATAATGTATCAAATACATTATGACAATTATATCATATATAATTAAAACGATTTAATTATATCATATATAATTAAATCTCTCGTATTAATTTGAACAATTCAAATTAACCCAAAGACTGATTTTCAACTAAATTCTTTTGAGCCACCAAGGGGACCTTATGGACTTGTAGCTTGAAGCTCTAACGGTACATGAATAGTTAATTAAACTCTTTTATTACATTATTCACCATTCGTTAACTGTCAGACACTCCACTAAAGACCGATAGTTGCATTCTTCACACTAAGGATATATTTATGTATCCATTGGATATAACCAATCAACAGTACGATGGCCTTTCACAAATTGCTCGTAAGTATAGCGGACCAAATTATTGTTTTGCCCATGTAGTTACATCTAAATCCTTAAGTACCACTGATCCCTCTTAGGCCATGAGAGGTTGTGGCGCCACATTGTTCAAGACATGGAATCAGCCCTTAATGTAGCAATTTGTCTACTTACCCCTGCTTCGGGGAAGGAGTAAGTTCCATCTTGTGTAGCTATATTCCCTGCTCCCCAATTAGACGAATCCCCAAAATGGTAGGCTTGTTGAGTGATGTTCTGGCCACTCTTACCCATACAAATCAAAGAACCGCCCTCATAGGCAGGAGTTCACAACTCACTCAGGATTCAAGTTATGTTACCTATGGTCATCTTGGTGAAATGAAAGTCTCTATTATGAACTGTGTTATATAATGAGACTAAATATTTTGTGGTCTGGTCTTACACAAACTTCTTTGTATAGAATATTCCCGCTCGCATGTCCAATACATGAATGATCAAGATTAGATCATTTGTAGCACTTTACAATAATTATAACACCTACAAAGTAGGCCATACTTGTAGTGTCACCAGGATAAGGTACCAAAGCTTATCCATCTACTACAGACCATTTAGGTTATCACTTAAACATGATCAACCTATATGTCTCCACATACATGTTTAAGTTACAAAGATAACCTTGGATGTTAGTTTATTGGTTTGTGGTTAATGCAACTAAAATATCACATATTTTATAGACAAAGTGAATAAAATATCATATATTATTAATCACATAAGAGTTCGTTCATACAATGTTTACAAACTATAGGACCCTACAAGATTTAGGGCATCAACCCCAACACTCTCCTAGATGACTAGGGTCATAAGAAGTACATGTTGGTTTACATTAAAAGTAATTGTATTTCTTTAGAATCTTTTCTATATAATGATTCATCTAAAGAAATTCCCTTTTCAGACCTAGTTACTTTTATGCTAAGATTACATCTGCTTCTTCTAAGTCTTTCATATCAAAGTTTGCACCCAACAAGGATTTCAAATCATTTATAACGTGCAAGTTTGATCCAAGAATTAACTAATCATCTATATACATACATATGATCGTGCAAAGATTTTTTTCAAACTTATAATAGATGCATTTGTTGTTGGGTTTGATGCCCCAAATCTTGTGGATCCTGTAGTTTATAATTGTAATGTACAAATGATTTATTTATTTAACAAAATATGAGGTATTTTATTCAATATTTAGTAGCATTAACCCACAAAACCAATAAACTAACATATGAGGTTATCTTATGTAACTTAAAAATGTATGTAGAGACATATAGGTGGATCATGTTTAAGTGATAACCTAAATGGTTTGTAGTAAATGGATAAGGTTGGGTACCTTATCCTGGTGACACTACGAATACGACCCGTTTTGTAGATGTTACAATTGTTGTAAAATGCTACAAATGATTTAATCCTGATCATTCATGTAGAGACGTATGAGCGGGAGTGTTCTATACAAAGAGGTTTGTATAAGATCGAACCACAAAATGAATAGTATCATTATATAACATCTTTAATAATAGAGACTTACATTTCACCAGGATGACCATAGGTGACATGACCTGAATCTTGAATGAGTTGTAAACTTCTACCTACGAAGGCAGTCTTTTTATTTATATGGGTGAGAATGGCCAGATCGACCAACTCAATAAGCCTACCATTTTGGAGATTCGTCTAATTAGGGAGCTGGGAACACAACTACTCAAGATGGAATTCACTTTTTCCCTAATGTTGGAGTAAGTAAATAAATTCCTTCCCTATTGTAGCTGACAAAGATGTTGAGGATCCATTATCTTACAGGAAGGCAATGGAGGATGTTGACAAGAATGAATGGATCAAAGCTATGGATCTCGAAATGGAGTCTATGTACTTCAGTTCAGTTTGGGATCTTGTAAATCAACCTGATGGGGTTAAACCTATAGGTTGTAAATGGATATATAAGAGAAAATGGGGTGCTGATGGGAAGGTGCAAACTTTCAAAGCTAGACTTGTTGCAAAGGGTTATACCCAAATTGAGGGAGTCGACTATGAGGAGACTTTATCACCTGTTGCCATGTTAAAGTCAATCCGGATACTCCTGTCTATTGCCCAATATTATGACTATGAGATTTGGCAAATGGACATGAAGACTGCTTTTCTGAATGAAAGTTTTGGGAGAGTTGCAATTTTTTCTGGGCATTCAGATCTTTAGAGATCAAAAGAACAAAACGCTGGCTCTGTCTCAGGCATCGTACATTGACAAGATGCTTGTCAAGTTTTCGATGTAGAACTACGAGAGAGGCTTGCTTCCTTTCAGGCATGGAGTTATTTTGTCTAAGGAACAATGTCCTAAGACACCTCAAGAAGTTGAAGAAATGAGACAAATCCTTTATGCATCGACTGTTGGTAGCCTGATGTATGCAATGTTATGTACTAGACCTAACATCTGCTATGCAGTGGGGATAGTCAGTAGATATCAATCTAATCTAGGATTTGATCACTAAACCATCGTTAAGAACATCCTCAAGTATCTTCATAGAATTAGAGACTACATGCTCGTGTATGGTACTAAGGATTTGATCCTTACAAGATACACGGACTCTAATTCTCCTCCACCGAGCATCAATGTTTTCAAACAACCCCTACCATGCATTTGACGATCAAGAACCCAAAGTGAATCAACGACCAAAATCCAACTATAGAATAGGTTATAGGTGAAAGGAGGACCATCGAAGCGACAAGGGACTTGTTGAGTTTTTCATATAAGTGACAAGGGGGAAAGGGGACTGATCTGAAAATCAACTAATCTTAAGAGAAACAATGGAGATAAATCGAGAGATATGTTTCAATAAACTGGCAGAGAACACATGCAAGGAAGAAATAAATGGAAATTTGGATGGCCAAAAGTTTCAGAAATGAAGGATTTTAGGGGAACAAATTAGGGTTTTAGAGTGTTAGTTGAGACAGACATAAGAGTGTTGAAAGACGTGAGAGTTAAAATCCAAACGCTCACTTTGATGATAGGGTTTAAAATGAGAGATCTGAAGGGTGAGAGACGTGTGAGGGAAAGGGAAGAGAAGAGAGACGTGTGAGGGAAAAAGGTGAGATATGAAGCATTCAGCCGAAGTGTGAAATCACTGTTGACAAATCAAGTGTGCTAGACATGTGAAATGGGTGAGCTACAAAAATGAGCTCTTTAATAGTGAGATGATATTGGATCTCATCTCAACTCATGTCATAATAGGCCCTCAAACAACCCCTAAGTTTTTTTTGTTATTTTTTCTTTTTTTTTAACTCAAACATATATATTTTTATATATATTCAAAACCCTAATTTTTTTTTATTTTTCTCCCTTCTTTAAATTTCTAAATCTATTTAAATCTTCCAAATTTCAAAATTCAAACATTTTGTTGAATTATCTCCACCATTTCCAAATCTCTTATCAAATTAATTAATTATCTTCTCAAGTTACTTCAATTTTGGCTCCAAAACCCAAAATTAAAAGGAACATAAAATCCAATAAATTTAAGATAATTAATTTAAATTCACTTGAAATTTTAGGATGTTATAGTATAGGAACCATAACAGCACAAACATATCTAATTACACTTGTTAATTTTGTATATTTTATCGAATAGTCAACATAACCAAAATACAGAGAAATAAATAATAAATAGACACCAACAAGCCCAACAACAGAAAGAAATAGGAAAAGAAAAATACTGGAAAGGAAAAACTAGATAAGGAGAAGATACAAGAAAAATAATGATTGGAATAAATCTAATTAACTTTAATATTCTCACTTAAACTCAAGGTGGTAACCAACTTGAGTTTGTGAAGTGACCAATTGAAGCTAATGATGGAAACTGAAGAAAACTCCTAATTCAAACAACGACAAATCTAGGTTGGAAACAGAGACCCACGAATAATTACACACAGAGAACTTCTAAGCTGGAGACAAAACCCACGAAGAACTAAAACATAGAGAACTTCTAGGCTGGAAACAGAACCCACAAAGAAATTTTGGGCTGGAAACAGAGATCTTCATGGAAAAATCTAAAATAGAATCCATGAAATGCTAATTTGAAAACGAAACAAACACCCTGAATAAAAAATATAATAGAGGGCGAAATTGAAAAAACAAGAACGCAAAATTAACTAAGTAGGTGAACCAAATCTAGATCTGCCTCCGTCGATCTGAGATTGGATAGAACCGACTGTTGAAAAGTATAAACCCTAGGACTTAGAGCTCTGATACCATGTTAATTTTGTATATCTTTGAATAATCAACTTAATCATAATATAGAGAAATAAAGAATAAATAGACACCAACAAACCCAACAAAGGGAAACACATAAAAAGAAAAATACTTAAAAGGAAAAACTAGATAAGGAAAAGATACAAGAAAAATAATAGCTGGAAGAAACCTAATTAATTTTAATAACCCTATTTCTTTTATACTAACTAGAGGATGGTCGAGGCATAGGAAAGCAAAATGCTAGGGGCATCCCCCTCGCTTGTCCCAACCTATTGTACTGAAAGGTTATCCTAATATAGTTCCAAAAATCTATTGAGATAACCTAGATCATCTACTCCCATAACTTAATCATTGAAGCTTGTGGTAAGCATCACACCGATGAGATAATTTTTATTTTTTTTAGGTCACATATTTTTCTCCCATCAAATTATATATTTACCTTGTCACTTGAATGTTAGTTTTTTTCCTAGCTCGAATTTTAGCATCAACTTTATCCTTACCTCGTTCTCTTGTTTTATTTAGGTTAAATTACAAGTTTAGTCTCTAATTTCTAAACATCAAGGTTTGTGTTTATTTGGTCTCTAAACTTTTAAAAGTATTTAATAGCTAGGGCTCTAGACTTTCAATTTGATGCCAAATAATTCTTTAAACTTTTAATTTGTACGAATAATTCCCTAACTTTCAATTTTGCATCTAATAGGTCCTTACATATTCATTTTTTAAAATTTTAATTTATAATTGATTTTATATTAAATATAAAATCAAATTGTATAGTAGAACAATAAATTTTTAATTTTTTTATTATTAAATATGTGAAATTTAAAAAGATATATTGAGTAGGTTAAGAAACTACTAGATACAAGATTGAAAACTAAGGGATCTATTGGACATTTATTAAATACTTTTTAAAGTTTAAAAACCTAAGAGACATTAAATTGAAAATTTATGAATCTGTTAGACACTTATAAAATTTAGGGACTAAATAGACCCAAACATTAAAAGTTCATAGATTAAACTTGTAATTTAATTTCTTTTAACATATATACTACAACAAATAATTACATCAAATATATTATATATATTAGATAACATAAAAATCGTGAACATCGTTGACTAGTTCCACATAAATTGTGGGAGAAAATCGTGGATGTCATACATGAGTTCCACGAAAATTCCACAAAAATTGTGAACATCTTGAATGCGAAATTCCACAGCTAACCACAAGGTGTCACGTGATCACCATGAAAGCCAAATTTAATAAATTTAGGGCCACATAAGAATTATTGTGTTCCTACATTAAAATTCGAGGCAAATATATGCAAGCTAAAATAATGCCATGTGTCTCCTTTCTAGCCATCTAACTGAGTTCAGCAGTGATTAAGCCCTAAACCATATCAATAAATTTGGCTAGTAGCCCTTTGGGCCCAAAATTGTAAATTGGTTTGAATTGAGCAATTTAAGTTGATCGGACCCAATGTCCAATCCAATTCAAGCTTCTAGTGGAAATTTGGCCGAAGAAAAGATTTGATCTAAACATAAGCTTACCCTCAGCCCAAGCCCAATTTTGAGCTCAAAAGCAACTCGGCTCAAGCCCATTTAAGACTCATGAAAATTCTAGGGCTAGTTGCATAAATGATATTCAAACCCAAAATAATAGAATATGTAGTACAAGGATTAAATAATTGCATATATAAAATAAAAAGTGGTAAAAAATCAAAAAAAAACCCATACCCACCCATCATTTTGCACGTTGCGTCTTGATTTTCTCAAATTGACAACTATCATTGATAATAATTATCAATGATAGCTTTCAATTTGAGAAGTGTATTATTAGTGGTTATCACCAATAGTTGCTATCAGTAGCTATCACTGATAGTTGTTATCAGTGGTAGCTTCCCAATTTGAGAAGTGTGAGATCAGTTGCTATTACTAATAGTTGCTATTAGTAAATATCACTGATAACTGCTATCAGTGATAACTTTTAATTTGAGAAATATTCTATTAGTTGCTATCGTTGATAGCTGCAATCAGTGGTACTGCTATCAGTGATAACTTTCAATTTAAGAAATATGTTATCAGTTGCAATACTAATAGCTACTATAGTTGCTACCAGTGATGTTTCTATCGTGAATATCACTGATAGCTGCTATTAGTGATAGCAACTGATAGCTACTATTAGTGATAGCTTTCAATTTGAGAAATGGGCTATCAGTTGCTATCATTGATATATTTTTATCAATGATAGCCAAATAGTGACTATTGCTGATATGTTTCTATCAATGGTAATGTTTTTATGCTTTTTGTTGTTTGAATTTGATATCATGTTATACTTGTTTGTAAATAATCAGGGTCTTTATTTTGATACTTGTTTGATTAATTTGTTGATACATGTAGTGTGTTTATATGTCGTTATTGATGCATATAGGTATATAATGATATCCTTCTACATTGATAGTCATAAAAGATATCATTGATAGCCATTGTCAGTGATATTTTCTATTGCTATCAATGTAAAAGATATCATTGATAGTATTTATGTATTATGTAATGTTTGGAGAGATGAAAAAATTGGGAAGATGGAAGCAAAAACTGGAGAAAGAGAAGAAAATAAAAAAAATAAAAATGAATCGAAGAGAGAGGAAAGTAAATTAAAAAAATTAAAAAAAATCAGAGAAAGAAAAAAATTTTAAAAATTAGAAAAATTGGAGAAATGAAAGAAAATTAAAAAAATACAAAAAAAATTGGAGAAAGGAAATAAAATAAGAAAAAAAGGAAAAAGGAAAGAAAATGAAAAAAAGAAAAGAAAGGAAAGAAAATAAATGAAGAAAATGAAAGGAAAAAAAAAAAAAGAAGGCATGCAACAAAACAAGGGAGGGCAAAATTGGAAATTAGAAAAAATTCAAAAGTTAACTGGTCAACACTTCCATATTTGCAAATATTTTAAAGAGGTACTATATATTTAGATTTTTCTCTTATTGTTCTTATCTATTACAAATATCCAAAATTATATAGATAAAGGCGCATTACCTTCTATTCATGTTCGGGAGAATTGAAAGAACTGAATGTCGAAACTTTGAAACTTTGAAGATTTGAAGAACATAACTACTCTTCTAAAGCTTTAAAGATGAAGACCTAAAGACTAAGGAAACCAAAATTTTCTTAAATTCTTGAAGACTTCAAAGCTCAAACTCAAAGAAAACTTGGAAGAAAAACCTTATTCAACATACGAGAGAAAACATCAAAGGAACACAATAATTCAAAACAAAGTTCATCTAACGAATTAAATTTCTTTAGAAATCTAGTACGTTAGTTCTACAAAAGTTGTGGACACCGTACATGTGTTGAATTAGTAAACTTGTGTACTTGGTACACGAGTTTCCTACTTCAAATTTATTAATAGTTTTCATCTCTATCCCAACTCACAAATTTGTTTCCTTTTTCACATTATCAAACTTTTTTAAGACCTTTTGTGTCATTTCTTTTTAAAACTACTAACTTAACCCATTACAACAAATAATTTTACACAATAATTATTTCAAGAAAAAAACAAAATTACAAAATGGCCCAAAAACCAAAAACTTTTCTACCAATGACCTCTTCCTAAAAATTTTTCTACCACTGACCTCTTGCCCATGCAAAATTTCAAAATTACCCCCAATTTTAAAAATCCTTTAGGCCGTTTTCGCACCTCTATGAATACTTTATGATAGGTTTCTTCACTTCATTTATTTCATTTCCTTCTCAAAGCATTTATCTTCGAAGAATTTTCTCTCAAATTTGCTTCTGTTTTCTCTCTGAACTTCAACCGAGAACTCCTCACAGATTTCTCTTCGAACTTCATTGCCACCGTCATCGTGATCTAAAAGGTATGAGACTCTTCTCCTTGAAGAATGCATGTTGATATTAGAGGTTTGACTATCTTTTAGAGTTTAATCGCGTATTCGTTCGTAATCAATCGTTGAGAGAATACTAAGAGATCGAATAGAGAATAGTAAACGAGCGTTTAGATATTTATTATGTGATCATTCAGCTAACTGTTATGTGCGATCGTTTAGATATCTAGGGTTTATATTGTGTGATCATTTAGTTAACTGTTACGTGATCATTTAGATATTTATTGTGTCATCGTTTAGGTGTATATTGTGCGATCATTTAGATATCTGTTATGCGATTGTTAAGTTTTCATTATGCGATCCTTTAGTTTTTGTTATGCGATCATTTATGTTTTCTAGACGATCATTTAGGTTTTCTAGATGATTGTTTAGGTTTTCTAGATGATCGCTTAGATTTTCTAAACGATCATTTAGATTTTCTAGATGATCGTTTAGATTTGCTTGTAATGTACACGATTTTCAGATTGGTAAGATGGCGATTGTTTACTGATTCTTGTAATGTACCCGATTGTCAGATTTTTAAGATGGCCGTCCTTGCTGAGAAATATTTCCCTACTATAGCCGCTTTCCAAGTCCACAAAATTTCCCCTATGATTAAGAATAAGTTGACAGAAGAATAGATGAGACTGTATAGGAAAACGACCTTTGGTCCACTCTTAGATATAGATCTTGCTTTTAATGGACAACTTTTGCACCACTTTCTGTTAAGGGATGTAGCAGATGTGAATTCAGATGTTATATCATTCAACATTCTAGGGAAGAAGGTAACATTCTCCGAAAATAATTTTAACTTGATAACTGGGTTGTGGTCATCCAGGGAAACATGAGAAAGAGAAACAAGCGGTGAAAGGCTACGAGAACTCATTCTTGTACCGAAGGACTCAAATGGAAATGATAGTTCTTGCAAGGATGTGGAGACCGCATTCAAGAACTTCAATTTTACTATGATGAAGATGATTTCAAGGTTGCATTGGCACTGTTTATTGAAATGGTGATGATTGGGAAAGACAAAAAAACCCAGTTCGATGTGAATATATTTGAGATTGTCGATGACCACAGCGTCTTCATACATTACAACTGGTCTTCTCTCTTATACCAACATACATTGAATAACATGAAGACTATCATGTGAGGGAAGAAGAAGACATATGATTCAAAGAAAGAAAAAGGTGATCACCATGCCTTACACTACTGTATAAATGGATTTGTACTTGCTTTCCAAGTATGTATTTTTGTTTCTGATTCACTTTAATATACATTGAACCTATGTGTTATGTACGTGTAACAAAGTTTCCATATCGTAGGTTTGGGCTTATGAAATTTTATCCACATCAAGTAAATTCATAGCCACCAAAGTCAGCAAGGATGAAATTCCTAGAATTCTTAAATGGACTTGTTCTCGTGCTCCATCTTATAAATTATTGAGCAATAAAGTTTTCCACCCAAAAAAAGCAAGTAATGGATCACTTCTGACTTGCTCATTTGTTTATAGTTTCATGCATTCTAACTTTCTCATTGTTTATGTACAGACTATTGTTGTGTTAAAACTTATACCTAGCGCAGAGGAGATAAGGTATAAGGAGGACCGACTGGAAGGACTTAATGTGGTTCCTGTTGTTGGAGCAAGAAGGATTGAAGGGGTTGAACAATCAATCGATACTCATGAGTCCTTTGAGGGGCACGAAGAGCATGAACCCCATGTAGAAAGCTCTGAAAATGTGCAATGTATAGAGCCAAAACCACATATGCCAGTTCAGGCTAACCAAATAGAGTCAGAACCTCGTAGGCAACAGAAGTCCTCAAGGCATCGTCATTCCAAATCATACAAGATTATCAGAGAGGAAATTAAAGAAGTTTGCAAAGATTTGGAAAACTTGACTACCATGCTTTGTCAGATGCTAGGTATATTTACTATTCAACATCATCTTATGGGCCAAAAATTGAATGAAATAAAGATGATAGTCCATCGTCTGAATGAGGTATGCATTTCTCGATGATAAGTTAAATAGTCTTAAACGATCGTTTAGATTTGCTAGATGATTGTTTAGGTTTTATAGACAATCGTTTAGATTTTTTATACAGTTTAAATTTTGTAGACGATCGTTTAGATTTTGTAGACGGTCATTTAGATTTTGTAGATGATCGTTTAGATTTTCTAGACAATTGTTTAGATTTTTTTAAACAATCGATTACCTCCATTGATAGAATAGTTCGTTTGATTTGTTCAGGATAGTAATAATAATGAGAGACCTCATGATGATAATAATGGTGATGGTGACAATAATGAGAGACCTCATAATAATGATGATCCCCCCTCAGAATGATGACAAAGATCCCCCTCGTACCCACGAAGAAACCCACAGCGAAGATGATCTCCCTCATTCTGATGTAGAAGAACATGTCAATGAATAGCGAGTTGGGATGATCAGTAAAGTCCCCATTGAAGCGTTCAGTCTTAAGGGCCATTTCATTGCAGATACAGCCAAGGTTGTGGGGATGTCAATTCAGAAGGATGGTACTGAAGTCGAGGTACGACTATTGCATGAATTAGTCTTCTTAATATTGTAATTTCACTAATTTATAATTTAAATATAGGAAAAAAATGACCGAGAGCGTTGGGAAAGGAAAAAATAGCCAAGTTTACACTTGAGTTGGTGAAAAGGGGAAGAAGGGAGATTCTCAGCCCCAATCTCCTCAACCACAATCTTCTCAGCCCTAATCGACCACAGTCAATCCCAATCCCTTGGTCCCTGTACTAACTTCCCCATAAAGACCGTTAGTTCCTATGACCCATGCTTCCCAGTCACAGATGTTCTATGGAATTCATACAAAAGATGGAAAAACCATTCTAAAACCAAAAATGAGGAGCGGACGATCGTATATACCTTCAGGACCAAGGATTTCTTCAAAACGCTCGAGCAGAACACATGGATGCTTGGAGACGTGAGTATTTCTATTTATTCATTAATCAAGATCGATCGTTCAGGAGTTTCTTAAGCTATCACACAGACAAACTTATATTTTTCCTTGTTGGACCAGACTATGGATCTTCTTTTGATGCACGTGCATTAGAAGTTGCACTCGAGACCTGACCTATACACGTGTCAATTAACGGTGATTGACTCGAGCTTCACGGTATGAAAATTTCACATGTTTGTTGAAACTACTCTTCACTCAACCATGTATTTACAATGTGGTATATACATAGAGCATGAAATGCATCAGGGAATATACTTGCAATAACCTTTGCAATTGAGATGTGACGATCTGATATAATCACTATATTCAAAACGTCTCTTATCGAAGCCTTCAAATGAGTCATGAACTAAGTCCATGATGTATCATTCTCACCATCTACAATACTGAAGGTGATAGGATGTATGTTGTTATTTCCATCGATATACATTACTATTAACAACGCACTTTGTATTTCTCATGCAAATGGGTCCCATCAACAACGATTACTGGGTGGATACAATTAAAAAAAAACTTGATACATAGACTAAGTGCTATGAAGACGTATTTAAAGTATTGTCCATCCTCCACTTCAACCTCAAATATCGTACTTGGATTTGCAAGCTTAAGTGCCTCGTCATATGCCCTAACAATAGCATATGATCATTCCGGCAACCTTTGTGTGAATACCAATCCGTACTCTCTAGCGCGATAAGCCCACCTGTAACTTATGTTCACTCCATAATCTCATCGGACGTCTTTAATTATATCCCTCGGGCGGTACGTTCGACCAACTTGTTCGTATTTGGACTTGATTAAGTGTCTAATAACCCAACTTTTTTCTTGTCGATGATTACCCATTCTACTTTCAAGAGAACATGTATGTTCGCTTGGATATTTAGTCACTTTAAAGAAATCACTTTCTTTCATTTTTTTCACACGGACCCTCCACTTGCATGCCTCCACCGAACACGGATAGTTAGCAAGCTCTTTGAATTTTTTACACGGTAGTCAAAGTTCTTTCTTATTGCAAGCATCGATAATTTAACTGACGAATCATATTTAGAAAAAAAAATTTTGACCGACCTTTATATTCTCATCATTCAGACAGTCATGAGGTATTGTGATAAGGTCGTCATACGATGGGCCCTCTGATGGTCTGGGTATATCCACAAATGGTTGGGTTGGAATGATGGAATGCATTTGAACCGAAGGCATCACAACTGGTGGGATGAGAGCAAATGGGGTTGGAACATGGATGTAAGGTGTTGGAGAAATTTGTGATCCTGAAGATTGTCCATATCCATGTTCAGTATCGAATTGTGAAGTACATCTAGGTTCACTATTGTGACCAAACCAAGCTTCACTCAATTGAAGAAACTCTTATCAAAGAGTACCTATGAACGAAAGCAAGATCATTCCAAATTCATTGTGACAGAGATACCGCATTCACAAACATACAACAAGTTATGCATCTACAAACAAATTATGGCATGCTTTTAACAATTAAATGACAAAGGACAAGAGGATTACCTTAGAAGTACTTTTCTTCCCTTGACCTCTCGCTCTCGTCAATCTCAAAAACTCTCGTTGTCGCTGTGCATAACAAGGCTCCACCAAATCTCGCTGTCGCTACCACCGAATGGTCTTCTACACGAACAGGCAGCAAAGAGAACACCACCACTCAATAACCTTGGTATTCTCGGAGTGAGAATCCAGGAAGTGTGGGCTCTGTTGGATTTGGTAGAGGGGAGGAGGAAATTACGATCGTTTACAACGACCAAGCAAGTGGGAGAGTTTTTGTGTCTATTGTATAGATGGGTGCTTGATCATTTAGCAAAGGGTGCACAATCGTTTAGTAAAATGGGGCTGATCGTTTAGACGATTGATAACAGGCAAAAATGTACGTTACTACAGCTCAAAGATATAAAATAATGCAAGATTGCGATGGTAAAAATATACAATATTGCATCCAAAAGCATTAAGTTCACAACATTACAATCGCATGCGTCCATCGCATTATAATAGCTCACTTATGTATTTTGTGCAGAAAATGCGTTGGCGCAAGGCAGATATGCGATCCAAAGAAATTAACGTCCGAGCGCATTAAGAGATTGCAACCGCAAGGCTATGCGATCATATGCACTCACGAAAAACTGCTCAAAAAGTTAGCCACATAAAGGTGAAAACTTAATAAATCACGATGGGATAGAAAGCTGATGACGGTCGATTCTGAATTAAGTTGACAAGCCGTTAACGACATACGGTAGCAAGTACACTCAACTTTTCGGTGACAAATATTCGGCGCATCAGATAGAGAATTAATGACATCCCATCAGTGCAATCATTCGAGAGAGAAAGTTCTTCACCTTAAAGCTCTATAAATACCGAAGACCACCTTCATTGAAAGAGTTCACTCAGTTCAGAGAGTTCATCATATAGACGATAGTTAGCCTTGTTCATAGTTTTCTTATACATAGAAGGCGGAAGCGAGAAAAGGGAGAAGACGCCAGAAGATCATCCTGGTCACCTCGAGAGAGTGTCAGGGAGCATGGAAAACAGAGAGAGGGCCGACTCTTACAAGAGCAAGAATATCTTTTGAGCAGAGTAGAGAAGAACAGTGTAAAAGCCTTGGGAAGTAAGAAGTTGCTACTAGGCTCTCTATCTTTATTTCACATTGTCATTTTGTACTTCGATTTCATATATAGAATGGAACTTGCATTTCTAAATCTGTTCACTCTCTTTACAATACGCATGAGTAACTAAACTTTCGAATGGGTTGAGAAGCACTTAGCTAACATGATCTAAGATCTTCATTGCATGCGATCATCTTGTCTTATGTTGCGTCCATCACCCCTTTAGAGCTACTCGAGAGAGAGTCTAAAGAAAGAACCTAAGACTTAAAAGAGCTAGGTTAAAATCTAGACTTGAGAAAGAAAGATTAGATCTGCAAAAGCAAGAGATAGAGACTTAGAGATAAGCTCTGTTTGTCAACATGCATCGCATGCACCCTAGAGATAGGTTATGGTAGTATGCGGTCGCCTTGTGTATGTGTGTGCCATTCATCATCGCATAGACAGGAATAGAGGCTTAGATGTAAGTCCTATAGACATCATCACATACACCGCATGCATTCTATAAAACTAGAAGCCTTGGCATTTACATTGAGAGATGACTTGCTATTGTATGTATGTAACATGATCGCATAACATGAACGCAATCCTAGGAAGTGTTAGCTAAATCCCTTCTCAACCCGTTCCTCTACATATTCATCACATCTTTCGTATTATTAACTCTTTTCTCAACTCCGCCGCATGAACTTTATACTTCAAACAACATACCAACCAACGCATTGATTTATTTGTTACCGCAAAGTAATCAAAAATTACCATCATATACTGTTTCCTTAGTCCCTGAGTTCGACCCTAGGCTTACCAGGCAACTCAGTAGGGTTTATACTTGGATCTTGCTGAGAAAACATGCATGCACAATGTATATTCCACCACCGCATTCTACACCATTATTTCGTCGCATTAAACATGCATCAAGTTTTTGGCACCGTTGTCGAGGACTATGGCAATACATTGTGCTAACGATAATTTTTTTATTTTCTTTGCAGCTTTTAATCTCTGGCGAATTACAACCCAGAGATTGAAAGAACGTTTCAACGAAGATTGAGAAACAACTGCCAACAATAACAAGACAAAACTCCAAGAATGTCGGAACAATCGGAAGAGAGGGCCACAAATGCAAATAATATAATGGCCAACCCCATCCTCATGGCCAATGACCACAATAGACCAATTCGGGACTACGCGTCGCCCAACCTATTGATTTCTCCCCAGGAATCATGAGGCCAGCTTTAGACAGATCGAGGTTTGAAATGAAACCGATTATGTTGCAGATGATTCAAATGGCCGAACAGTTTGGTGGAAGGCGTGGAGAGGATCCGCACGCCCATCTCCGGAGTTTTATTGAAATTTGCAACACTTTTGTGTTCCCAAATATCTCTGCTAAAGAGGTTCGACTAACATTGTTTCCATTTTCCTTATGCAATCAAGCAAGGAAATGGACTTATTCTCTCAAACCAGGGAAGATAACATCATAGGAACAAGTAGTGGAAAAGTTCATGAAGAAATACTTCCCTCCAACAGAGAACTCAAGAAGGAGGAAGTTAATTACAAATTTTGAATAGGAAATTGACGAATCGCTCAGTGATGCCTGGGCGAGGTTTAAGAGACTGGTGCAAGATTGTCCGCACAATGGCTTATCTGACTGTCTTCAAATTGAAATCTTTTATCACAGTTTGAACCCTGCATCACAGATGGCTGCCAATGCGGCAGCAACTAGTGGTCTGCTCGAAAAGACATATAACAGGCAAAAAATATATTTGATCGCATTTCCAAAAATCACGAGGACTGGAGAGAAAGAGATCAACGATTGAGGATCAAAGATAGTAATGCAAATAATGGGGCTATCGCATCCCTACAAACCCAAATGAATGCGATGATGAACCTAATACAAGGCATCACAATCAATAGCACGGGAACGCATAAGGGCAGGTCAACGCACTCACTCAAACGACCACGAGTTGTGTCACCTATGGAGAAGCACATCAGATTGAAGAATGCCC
>NC_143482.1:43299195-43321182 GCF_027475165.1 Benincasa hispida | reverse complement strand
TCGACCGGTCGCGCTCAAATTGATGTGCACAAGGGGGAGATCGTGATGAACATTAATGGGAAAAAGCTCCAGATTGAGGCAATCAAGATCCCAAAAGACCGAGAGAAGAAGAGAAAGTCGCCTTGGATGTAAAAAGCCCAGATTGAAATAAGCAGTCCCTGCGTTACTATGCAACTCAAACTCATCAGAGACGCAATTCTTTTGGAATATCCTCCTATCAGTTATTCATGAACTTTCGTTACCCTGCTTTTATTTGTTATCGTATATTTTTCTTTTTGCATTTCAAAAAAAAAAAAAAGCGATCGTGGTGAACGATCGTGGTAAAAGATTTTGCTAACTCTGTTTTTCATTTGACCCTTTCAATGTTTTCTTTGCAACGATCATGGCGAATGATTGAGGAGGAGCTACACGAAAGACGTAACTACTTTATTCCACCATCGCAATCGAAGAGAGCAGTTCGCCACAAACAGGATGCGTTCACAAATAATGCGGGCAACAGAGCAAATTTGGGGGTTGTATCATTCCTTGACTTTGTTTATTCCAAATTTTGCTCTATCGCATATCATTTTAACTTCGATAATTTTATCATCGCATTCTCTTTAGTCAGCACAATCATTACACATTGATTAATTTAGTAAGTCACTGATAACTTGTAGAAATACAAGTTATTTGTACTATCTTATCTAGATATTGTGGCCAAAAGAGATTAAATATGTGCAAATTGTATGGAAATTAGCTTAAAAATACAATAATTATGAATTATCGAAATTACACCCACTAACATCATTAACATGGAAGAAAAGGAGATTTCTACTCTATTTTGCAGGAAACCAAGTCACCGCTTGTGATCAAGGCTCAAGAAGAACTGACCAACGCATCTCTGTCACATTGCGCCCGTCAATTCACACTAAAAAGACGATTAACGCAATGATGGCGCAATGCGACAGTCGATCCAGAGTTGACTTTCAATCACATGCGGTAATAAAAACAACACTACATGCAAACACTCGATCGAAAGATGCAGCTGAGCAACGCAAAAACGGAGGATTGTGACACGTGTACAACTAACGGTTGTGTAGATTCGACGGTCTGATTGCATAACAGAAGGAATAATATCCTTCCATCTTTGGAATTTCCATAACAATAAGTGGGGACCACAAGGCCGGAGTCAAAGATCTTCACCTATAAATACCCCATAGAATTCACAGAAAAAAAAAAAAAGGTTACTTGATATGGGGCTAATTTCTGCTAGTATATTGAGAAAAAGGCTGAGCTAAGTGTTAAACTGAAGAAATCCAGGAAGAAGAAGAGGCAAAACCGAGAAGTAAGTCTTAGTGTTCATCTATCAGATCCCCGCCGCGAAGCTCTTTTACTCAGATCCCTGCTACCGATTGAGCAAGCCTGAGAAGGAAGCTCATCCATCTGTCCAATACATCCAATCCGGCAAGCAAATCTTCATCCAAATCGGTGCCGAGACGTTGGCACTATTTGTATCTGTTCTATCTATTTTCATCATTGTAGTTCATTTTCTTTATCTCTGCATTCGCACACCATGTATCAGACGCTAAATAGATATATGGAATGTCTTGATCGCTTTCATCACCACTTTTCTGTCAATTTCCGTTCCTCCGTTTATCATTTTCTTCATGATGTGTTCTTAATCCCCTGGTAGTTAATATGAATTAAACGAGTACTTAATCTGTGTTAAAGAGATAAATTGCGTTTAGCTAAGGCATGCTAGACGACATCTTCACCTGTGAGAGCAGAAGTGAAGATGTCGTTCTAATCTATCGAGAGAAGGTCAGAAGAATACGTTAACTAGAGTGAGTAGTACTTCCAGACAAGAAAGAAACCTTGCGTTCAGTATGTTCGTCTTGTTTCACCACAGACATGTGGGAACGTGGCCGATCACTGAAAGGTGTACGCTAAGGGAAAAAAGGAACCGCACTTATCACTTCAATCCAGTTAAGAACTTGCGTTGGTTATATTAGTTATCTTTCTGTTCTATTTCATACATAAGACTTGCCGCCGCATTACATGATCTTTGTAGAGTCTTCACAGCCAGCCTTGACCTCAGTATCTTGTATCATGAAGCCTGTATCTTGTACCATTTTAGCTTAGGTTTACTGCACTTTATTTTATTATCGCATTTTTACTGCTTTCCTTTATTTTATCGTAATTTTTATATACTTGCACAAACTATACTTTTAAAGATTGAAAAACTTGGTCGCATGTATCATAAACATAACGCAATAACCTCAAACATTCCCTGTGTTCGACCACGGATTACACCGAGAAACTTGCGATGGAATTATACTTGGTTCCAACGTAAGGAAACTTGTGACAACGCACAGAATACTACTAGAACACCCATGTATCATAAACATTATTTTATTATCGCATTTTTACTGCTTTCCTTTATTTTATCGTAATTTTTATATACTTGCACAAACTATACTTTTAAAGATTGAAAAACTTGGTCGCATGAATCATAAACATAGCGCAATAACCTCAAACATTCCCTGTGTTCGACCACGGATCACACCGAGAAACTTGCGATGGAATTATACTTGGTTCCAACGTAAGGAAACTTGTGACAACACACAGAATACTACTAGAACACCCATGAATAACGCATATCTAGAAGTAGTATTGCATGAATTGAGTCAAGTCAGGGCATTATTGTATATCAATCTGCTTGAACCAAGCGTGCATCGTATATCATAACTTCAACGTTACAAATTTATGAGTTACAATCACCGCATTATTTCTCTTTGCCAATTATGATTTCAATGATGAAACGCATGCCTCTATTTTTTTCGTATATACTAGAGTCAACTTAATTTTAAGATAGTCATCTCATAAAATATTTCTAGAAGTTACTGGTCTGTCAGCTTTCTTTCAAACTAACTTTTTAAGAAAATTCTAAAGAGCATCGCATGACTTCTTTCAATCTTCAGCAATGAGGACATTACTGTATTTAAATTTGGGGGTGCGGTATTCATTTTTCAACCTTGCTATTTTTAGGCACTTACAAAAAAAAAATTGCGATCGGATCCTACTCATAGTTGGATGTCTGCATGACACCAGTGGGGGCAAGCCAAAACAAAGGTAGGAATCGTGATCAATGCATAAATAAAATGATCGCAACTCCGCTGCCAAATGGGCATGAGTTTAGACTGAGAAAGAGTGCCTTGCTCGTAGTTGGATGTCCGCATGACACACGTAGGGGCAAGCCAAAACGAAGGTTAGGCACTTGGATTAGCACAAGATCATAGAAAAAATATATGTCTATAATACGCAAGGATAAAAATCATTTGAAAATACCTCAGTTGAAAATGTTTTTTTATATGAACTAAATCATGCGATGCCCTAGAATCTAGTAAAGTCTTTTTGAAGGTTAAACTTGCAGTCCCTAAATTTTAGAAATATTTTAAGAAGAAACCTGGATAAGAATTAAGGAGATTTTGGTACATAGGATCTGAATAAGGCAACCTTGAGAAATCTAGGAAAGTAGAAGGTGGTTGACTTTCTAAAGAAAATCTTTAGTCTACACTTGAGAACAAGCATTATTTTAAATTTAGGGGTGTGATAACGGGCAGAAATATACGCTATTACAGCGCAAAGATATAAAACAATGCAGGATTGCGATGGTAAAAATATACAATAATGCGTCCAAAAGCATTAAATTTACAACATTATGATTGCATGCGTCCATCGCATTAAAATAGCTCACTTATGTATTTTGTGTAGAAAATGCTTTGGCGCAAGGTGGAAATGTGATCCGAAGAAATTAACGTCCGAGCGCATTAAGAGATTGCGACCGCAAGGCTATGCGATCACATGTGCTCGCGAAAATCTACTAAAGAAGGTGGGCGCATAAAGTCAGTGCATCAAGGGGAAAGCTTAATAAATCACGATGGGATAAAAAGCTGATGGTCGATTCTGAATTAAGTTAACAAGCCGTTAATGACATACGGTAGCAAGTACACTCAACTTTTCGGTGACAAATATTCGGCGCATCAGATAGAGAATTAGTGACATCCCATCAGTGCAATCATTCGAGAGAAAAAGTTCTTCACCTTGAAGCTCTATAAATACTGAAGACCACCTTCATTGAAGGAGTTCGCTTAGTTTAGAGAGTTCACCATATAGACGATAGTTAGCCTTGTTCATAGTTTTCTTATACTTAGAAGGCGGAAGCGAGAAAAAGAAGAAGACGTCGGAAGATCGTCTTGGTCAGCTCGAGAGAGTGCTAAGGAGCATGGAAAACAGACAGAGGGCTGACTCTTGCAAGAGCAAGAATACCTTTTGAGCAGAGTAGAGAAGAACAGTGTAAAAGCCTTGGGAAGCAAGAAATTGCTACCAGGCTCTTTATCTTTACTTCACATTGTCATTTTGTACTTCGATTTCATATATAGAATGGAACTTGCATTCTACATCTGTTCACTCTCTTTACAATACACATGAGTAACTAAACTTTCGAATGGGTTGAAAAGTACTTAGTTAATATGACCTAGGATCTTCATTGCATGCGATCATCTTGTCTTATGTTGCGTCCATCACCCCTTTAGAGCTACTCGAGAGAGAGTCTAATGAAAGAACCTAAGACTTAAAAGAGCTAGGTTAGAATCTAGACTTGAGAAAGCAAGATTAGATCTGCAAAAGAAAGAGATAGAGACTTAGAGATAAGCTCTGTTTGTCAACATGCATCGCATGCACCCTAGAGATAGGTTATGGTAGTATGCGGTCGCCTTGTGTATGTGTGTGCCATTTATCATCGCATAGACAGGAATAGAGGCTTAGATGTAAGTTCTATAGACATCATCACATACACCACATGCATTCTAAAACTAGAAGCCTTGGCATTTACATTGAGAGATGACTTGCTATTGTATGTATGTACATGATCGCATAACATGAACGCAATCCTAGGAAGTGTTAGCTAAATCCCTTCTCAACCCGTTCCTCTGCATACTCATCGCATCTTTCATATTATTAACTCTTTTCTCAACTCCGCCGCATGAACTTTATACTTCAAACAACATACCAACCAACGCATTGATTTATTTGTTACCGCAAAGTAATAAAAAATTACCATCGCATACTGTTTCCTTAGTCCCTGAGTTCGACCCTGGGCTTACCAGGCAACTCATTAGGGTTTATATTTGGATCTTGCTGAGAAAACTTGCATACGCAACGTATATTCCACCACCGCATTCTACACCATTATTTCATTGCATTAAACACGCATTAAGTTTTTTGCGTCGTTGCCAGGAACTATGGCAATACATTGTGCTAACGATAATGTTTTTATTTTCTTTGCGGCTTTCAATCTCTGGCAAATTACGACCCAGAGATTGAAAGAACGTTCCGACGAAGATTGAGAAACAACCGCCAACAACAACAAGACAGAACTTCAAGAATGGCGAAGCAACCGGAAGAGAGGGCCGCAAACGCAAATAATATATGGTCAACCCCATCCTCCTGGTGAATGACCGCAATAGACCCATTCGGAACTACGCGTCGCCCAACCTATTTGATTTCTCCCCAGGAATAATGAGGCCATCTCTGGATGGATCGAGGTTTGAAATGAAACCGGTTATGTTGCAGATGATTCAAACGGTCGGAAAGTTTGGTGGAAGGCGTGGAGAGGATCTGCACACCCATCTCCAGAGTTTTATTGAAATTTGCAACACTTTTGTGTTCCTAAATATCTCTGCTGAGGAGGTTCGACTAACGTTGTTCCCATTTTCCTTATGCGATCAAGCAAAGAAACTTATTATCTCGAACTAAGGGAGATAACATCATGGGAACAAGTAGTGGAAAAGTTCATGAAGAAATACTTCCCTCCAACAGAGAACATAAGAAGGAGGAAGTTAATTACGAATTTTGAATAGGAAATTGATGAATCGTTCAGTGACGCATGGGCGAGGTTTAAGAGACTGGTGCGAGATTGTCCGCACAATGGCTTACCTGACTGTCTCCAAATGGAAATCTTTTATCACGGTTTGAGCCCTGCATCGCAGACGACTGCCAATGTGGCAGCAGCTGGTGGTCTGCTCGATAAGACATATGACGAGGCGAAAAATATACTTGATCACATTTCAAAAAATCATGAAGACTGGAGAGAAAGCGATCAACGATTGAGGATCAAAGACAGTGACGCAAATAATGGAGTACAAAAGATCCCTAAAACAAATGAACCAGATGATGAAACCTATTACAAGGCTTCGCAAATCAATAGCACGGGAACGCATGTACGGTTATGAGAAAAAACCACCAACAATTATTATCTCATAATTGTTTAATTAAAATAAATATAATCATATTATATTTATAACCTATAGTTTAATATCACATCATATGCAACATATAAACCATAGTCCTTTTCTCCTCCACTAGATATAAATCATATTTATATCCTTTTCTTCCAATTAATGTATCTCATACATTATGTCAACTATATCATATATATATAATTGACCCGTTTAATCATATCATATATAATTAAACTCCCTCTTGTAAATTTGAACATTTCAAACTGACCCAAAAACTAATTCTCAAATTGAATTCATTTAGCTACCAAGGGGACCTTATAGACCTATGGCTTAAAGCTCTAACGATACGTGAATAGCTGACTAAACTCTTTAGCCATGAGATTCACCATCCGTTAACTGTCAGGCATTCCACTAAACACCGACAACTGCACTCTTCTCACCATAGATATATTTCTCTATCCATCAGATATAACAAATCAACAGTATGATAACCCTTCACAGATGCTCGTAAGTACAGCTGGGCCAATTTACCGTTTTGCCCCTGTAGTTACATCTATCTCCTTAAATATCATTGATCCCTCTAATGAATAATAAACGTAGTCCTACTACGTGCGGACACCTTTCGGGCCATAAGAAAGTGTGTGGCACCACATCATTCAAGCCCCAAAATCAACTCTTAAGGGAGTAATTTATCTACTTACCCTTACTTCGGGGAATGAGTGAATTCCATCTTGTGTAGCTGAGTTCCCAACTCTCCAATCAGACGAATCTCCAAAGTGGTAGGTTTGAGTCGACAATCTGGCCACTCCCACCCATGCAAATCAAAGGATCACCCTCAAAGGCAGGAGTTCCCAACTCACTCAAGATTGAGGTCATGTTACCTACGGTCATCCTAGTGAAGTGAAGTCTCTGTCATGAACGGCATTATATAATGAGACTATAACACTTCGTGGTCTGGTCTTATACAAAGTTCTTTTTGTAGGACGCCCTGCTCGCATGTCTCCACATGAATGATCAGGATCACACCATCTATAGGAAGTTACAACACTTGTAATTATTCTACAAAGCGAGCCGCACCTGTAGCGTCACCAGAATAAGGTTTCCCTCCTATATCCATATACTACATACTATTTTGGTTATCACTTAAGGCATGATCCTCCAGTATGTCTCCACATACATGCTTAAGTTACAACGACAACCAGGGATCTTCGTTATTTGGTTTGTTGTAAAGCAATTAAAACATACCATGTTTTATAGACAATAGTGAAGAAAATATCATATATTATTACATCACAAGCGTTTGTTAAATACAGTATTTACAAACTATAGGACCCAACGAGAGTTTAGAGTATCATCCCCAACAATCTCCAACTTGTCCTAAAGTGAGTGGGGTGTACAAAATAACTAGTAAAAAACAATAAACTAAGGCACTAAGGCCCAGTACAAAAAATCTTCCACTTGCCCTAGTCCAGTCGTGGGTGGTCCTGTAGACCTATTCTCTGAAGGTGACCCTAAAAACCTGTAGCCATGAGAGCCATCGTAAACGATTCAAAAACGTTGTCTCCAAAGCGATCTCGTGACTATCACATCTTCTCGATGCACTATCTCATGGATGAGATGATACTTCCGCTCTATATGTTTGTCGCGCTTGTGACTCCTGGGCTCTCTGGAGTTTTCCACAACACCACTATCGTCATAATAGAGGGTGATTGGCTTAGACATGTCTGAAACAACTTCCAGATTTGTCAGGAACTTTCTGCGCCAAACGGCCTCCATAGTAGTTTCACAAGCCGCTACATACTCGGCCTCCATCGTGGAATCGGCAATGTACCCCTGCTTAGTGCTTTGCCACACTACAGTTTCTCCATTAAGAGTGAAAACTGACCCTGAATTGGATTTTTGAGAATCTTTATCAGTCTGAAAGTCAGAATTCGTGTATCCAGTAAGGATTAAATCCTTAGTTCCATACATGAGCATGTAGTCTCTCGTTCTCCGAAGATACTTGAGGATATTCTTAACGACAGTCCAGTGACCCTGTCTTAGATTAGACTGATACCTACTGACTATTCCCACAGCATAGCAGATGTTTGGTCTAGTACAGAGCATCGCATCCATAACTGCCAATGGCAGATGCATATGGAACCCGTCTCATCTCCTCAACTTTTTGAGGCATCTTAGGACACATTTCCTTAGACAATGTACTCTATGCCTGAAAGGTAATAGGCTCCTTTAGAAGTTCTGCATTGAGTACTTGAGCAATATCTTGTCAATGTACAATACCTGAAACAGTGCTAGCACTTTGTTCTTCCAATCTCGAAAGATCTGTATACAAGAACAAACTGAGCCTCTCCCAAATTTTTCATTTGGAATTGGGTTACTAGCCAGTTCTAAACTACAGTCAATAGCCCTACATCATTTTTAATGAGTAGGATATCGTCTACATACAACACTAGGAAAACTACTAAACTATTGATGATTTTTTTTTGTAGACACAAGGCTCTTCAATGTTTTGGTCAAAGCCGTACAATTTGATCGCAGTATCAAACCAAATGTTCCAAGATTGAGACGCTTGTTTCAGCCCATAAATGGACCGATTCAGTTTGTAAATTTTTGCTCTTGACCTTGGGCAATGAATCCTTCGAGTTGCACCATATAAATGATCTCCTAAAGATTACATCAGAAAGGCAATCTTGACATCCATTTGGCATATCTCATAGTCATAAAATGCGGCAATGGACAGAAGGATGCAAATAGACTTCAACATGGCAACAGGTGAGAAAGTCTCCTCATAGTCGACTCCCTTCACCTGGGTATAACTCTTTACCACAAGTCTAGCCTTGAAGGTTTGAACCTTCCCATCTGCACCCCGTTTTCTCTTGTAGACCCATTTGCAACCTATAGGTTTTACCCCATCAAGCTGACCTACAAGATCCCATACTGAGTTGAAGTATATCAACTCCATCTCGAGAATCATGGCTTTGACCCATTCATCCTGGTTAACATCCTCCATTGCATTCTGATAAGACAACGGATCCTCAACGTCGCCATCGGCTACCATAGCCAGGATTTTCGTGAAACCTAGATAGTGAACAGGTGGCTTCGCAACCCTCCCACTATGTTAAGGTTCCCTCAACTCTTGAGGTGGAACTGACCTACCAGATGAACTATCATCAACAACTCTTGCTGATGAAGTAGGCTCTTCAACAACTCTTGTTGAAGTTACAGTAGTTTCGTTGGAAAGCTCACGTAACACGATCTTACTACATGGACTGTGCTCCCTAATATGATCCTCGTCCAGAAAGGTAGCATTCGTAGACACAAACACTCTGTTATCCATAGGATCATAAAAGTAACCCCTCATGTACCTTTCAACTAGCCTACAAAGAGGCACAACCTCGATCGTGGTTCCAAATTCTTTGGATTAGCCTCAAGCACATGTGCTGGGCAAACCCATATGCGGAAGTGATGCAAAGTAGCTTTACGCCCATTCCACAACTCCAGAGGTGTTCTCGCAACACTCTTGGAAGAAATACAGTTGAGTATATACACTACAATCTCCACTGCAAAACCCCAAAACGAGCCTGGTAAGAAAGCGTAACTCATCCTTGACTGAACCATGTCCAAAAAGGTTATGTTTCTCCTCTCCACTAAACCATTCTGCTGAGGTATACCCGAAAATGAAAGTTGGGAAACGATTCCATGTTCTATCAAATAATTTTGAAAACCTGAATCCAAAAACTCTCCACCCCGATCCGATCGAAGTGTTTTAGTTCATCTATCCAATGCGTTTTCAACTTCAACCTTGAACTCTCTAAACTTTTTAAAAGGTTCAAACTTCCGTTGCATCAAGTAAACATACCTATACCGAGAGTAATCATCAGTAAAAGTGATGAAATACTCATAGCCTCCCCTGGCTCGCACATTCATCGAACCACAAAGGTTAGAATGCACTAACTCTAAAGGCTCTTTGGCTCGATTACCTTTTCCAGTAAAAGGTATTTTAGTCATCTTGCCCTCAAGGAGAGATTCGCACACCGATAAAGAATTTTCCTCTAACTTGCTTAGAAGTCCATTCTTCACCAACCTCTCAATCCTATTGAGATTGATGTGCCTTAATCTAAGGTGCCAAAGATGGGCATTTTCCTTTGGAGAAACCTTTTTCGTTTATTTTTAGTTACGACAGTTTTAAACATCTCTAGGTTATCGTGGGAACTCGTTGCTAACGGCCTTAGTACATACAAGTTATTTTCCAGATTTGCTTAACAAATTTCAACTCCATCTTTATGAATAAACACTTTTTTCAATTGAAAATTTATAGTATAATTACACTATATCAGACACTTCACATAAATCAAGTTTCTTTTCAACTCAGGAACTACATAAACATCATGCAAAATGATAGACTTCTTCTGTAAAGTCAATTGGACTCCTCTCACTGCCACAGTTGAGACGACGTGACCGGTGCCTACTCGCATCATCATTTCTCCAGCCTCCAAGTGCCGCAAGGATCTAATCACCTAAAAAGAAGAACAAACATGATTAGTGGCCAGATTCAATAATCCAGGCAGAATCATCATTTTCGTTCTCCACTATTAATGCAATATGTATTACCGTAGTCTCCGGTAACAGCGCCAAAAACTTAATGCATTGTAAATGGTGATGCGATTATGGAATGAATTGCGGTGATATGCTATGCGTTGCACATGTAAATTTTCCTAACAAAACCCAAGTATAAGTCTCACTAGGTTTCCTGGTAAGTCCAGGGTCGAACACAAGGACTATTGAGTAAATATGCGACAATAAATTTGATTCCTTTATGGTGGCGAAAACAAATAAGTTGGATGATATTTTGTTTAAGTATATTTCCTATGCGACGGAGTTCGAATAAAGAGTTGATGAAATCGAGAAGTATAATGAGTATACAATGAATGGGTTGAAAAGGGGTTTAGCTAACACTTCCTAAGATTGCGTACAAGTTATGCGATCATGCTGCACACAAACAACAGCATGTCATCTCTTAATGCAAATGCCATAATTCCTATTTCTAGAACACATGCGATGATACGAAAATGTCGATAGGACTTATATCTAAGCCTCTATTCTTGTCTATGCGATGATGAATGATGCACACATACACAAGTGACCGCATATTATCATATCTTATTTCTAGGGTGCATGCGATGCGTAATAGCAAACAGAACTTATGTCTAAGTTTCTATCTCTTGCTTATGTGGTTCTAATCTGACTCTCTCAAGCCTAAATTCTAATCTTACTTTCTCAAGTCTAGATTTTTTCTTTAGACTACTCTCTCAAGTTTCTCTAAAGAGTGAATGACGCATACATAAGACAAGATGATCGCATAAAGAGTAAATCTTAGGTCATGCTAACTAAGTGCTTCTTAACCCATTCATAAATTTAGCTACTCATGCAAAGTATGGAGAGATTGAACATAAGTTGAAATGAGATTTCCATTATCTTATAGCAGAATATAAAATAACAATAGAATGTAGAGATAAGAAGCCCAGTAGCAATGTCTTGCTGTCTGTGGCCTTTTACATTGTCTTTTCACTCCAACTCTACCTAAATGAATATCCTTGCTTTCGCAAGTGTTGGCCCTCTCTCCTTTTGTAGCGCTTCCCAGCAGTCTTTCGAGCTGTCCAGGAATGATCTCTCGACGTCTTCTTCTCCTGGCTCGTCTTCTTCTCTAAGTTTAAGTATAATTATAAATAGACTAATGGATCTCTATCTTATATATGATCTCTATTCTATATATTGTGAACTCTTCTAGCGATGGTGGCCTTCGGTATTTATAGAGCTCAAGGTGAAGAAGCTTTTCTCTCTAATGATTGCAATGATGGGCAGTCATTAAATCTCCTGCTCTGATGCGCCGATTAATGGTCGCCGAAAGTTAAGTGTACTTGCTACAGTGTGCCATTAACAGTTTGTCAACTAAATTCGGACTCGACCGTCATCAGCTTTCCGTCCCATCATGATTTATTATGTTATCACCTTGATGCGTAGTTTTTATGCGGCCACCTTCTTGAGCAACTTCTCGCGAATGCATACAATCGCAGGACTTTGCAATCGCAATTTTTCAATGCGTGTGGTCGCCTAATTCCTTGGATCGCGATTTAACTTGCTCCATTACATTTTTCCTGCACAAAATAAGTAAATTAGCTGCTTTTATTCGATGGGCACATGCGATCGCAACTTCTTCAGTTTAGCACTTTTGGATATGATTTTGTATATTTTTACCGTCGCAATCTCTCATTATTTTACTTATTTACACTGTAATAATGTGTATTTCTACCCGTTGTCACGCCCCCAAATTTGAAACAATGTTTTTCCTCAAGCATAAACTAAAGATTTTCTTTAAAGAGTCAACCACCTTTTCCCTACCTAGATTTCTCGAGATACCTTATTCAAATTTTATGAACCAAAATCTTCTTAATTTCTATCCTGGTCTCTTCCTAAAATATTTCTAATACTTAGGGACCGCAAAACCTTCAAAAATACTTTACTTGTTTCCAGGACATCGCATGATTTATTTTAAAACTTTTTCAATGGGGGTATTTCCAAATGATTTTTATCCTTGCGCTGTTTAGATATTCTTTTTTGTGACCTTGCACTGATCCAAGTGCATAGCCTTTGTTTTGGCTTGCCCCCACGGGTGCTTGCGAGCATCCAACTATGAGTAAGGTGCTCTTTCTCAGTCTAAACTCATGCCCATTTTATTTGGCAGCGGAGTTGTGATTACTTGATTTATGCGTTGATCATGATTCCCACCTTCGTTTTGGCTTGCCCCCACGGGGTGTCATGCGAACATCCAACTACGAGTAGGATCCGATCTCAACGTTATGATGAATTTTTTTTTATGTCTAAAAGTAGCAAGTTTGAAAATAAATACTAGCACCCCCAAATTTATACGCAGCAATGTCCTCGTTGCTGATAGACTGAAATGACTCATGTGATGCGCTTAGGAAGTTTCATAAAAATCTTTTTGAAAGAAAGCTGATGGACCACTAACTTCTAGAAATGTTTCATGAATCGACCATCCTAAAATTAAGTTGATTCTAGTACATGCGACGAGAAATAAAGGCATGAGTTTTATAATTGGTACGAAAAAAAATGCGGTGTCTAGATAAAGTAATCAACATTCAATGATTGCACCAAACTAAAGAGGATGCGATGATAAAATTAACAATGTTAAAATGAGATGCGAGAGTGCAAAATTTGGAATAAAAGAGTAAAAGAAAGATACAACCCCCAAATTTGTTTTGTTGCCCACATCATTTGTGATCGCATCCTTCTTTGCGGTGGATTGATTTCTTGATTGCAATGGGCTGGTCGAACTGGTCGCGTGTTTTTAGGTTATCGCGTAGCTCCACCGCAATCATTCACTACGATCGTTGCTAAAAATCAAGAGGGTAAAAAAAGTATGAAAGACAGAGTTGATAATTTTAAAGAGTAATGTTTATACAAAAATTGAGGTAAGTTCATGAAAGAAAGATATAAAAAGGATACTAAAAAATTGCGTCCCTAATGAGTTTATGTTGCCTATCAACGTAGGGACTGCTTGTTTCTTCTTCAATGTAGATTCTTCAAGTCCACGGAGGTTTTCTCTCCTTTTCTTGATCCTCTGGGATCTTGATCGCCTGAATCCAGAGCTTCTTCCCATTAATGCTCATCATGATCTCTCCTTTGTGCACATCATTTCGAGCACGACCAGTCGATAGAAATAGTTGTCTCAATAGGATGGATGCATCTTCGTCTACTTCATGATCTAGGATGATGAAGTCTACCGGTAGAATGAATTTATCAATTGAGACCAAGACATCCTTCAACTCTCCCTCAGGGTGTACTCGGGACATGTTCGCAAGATGGAGAGTCTCCATCATGGGCATTAGTTTTCCCACATTCAATTGTTCAAAAATTAAAAGTGGCATTAAATTTATACTCACCCCAAGATCGCATAGTGCTTGACCGATGTAAACCCCTCCAATTGAGCAGGGTATCATGAAGCTTCTTGGGTCGCACATCTTCGGTGGGATTATAGTGTTTGATCTTTGCATTACTGCCACCATAGTGATCTTTCCTTCATCATTATGCTTCTTTTTTAATCTTTGCGAGAATGGTGGTTGTTCGTTGCTATCGTGATTTGCTCTAGGAGTGTTTTGTATAAAATAAATTGGAAGAATAAGTTCTAAGTATAAGTGATGTGTTTATGCTTTGATGCATTTAAGTAATTGTAACACGTTGAGGCATTAGATATATGCAGCAGAATGCACACAACTCTTTCTAATGACGTTCAAGTTTTCCTAAACCAGACCCAAGTATAATCTAATTTAGGTTCCTGGTAAATCCAGGGTCGAACTCAAGGATTCAGTTAACCAAATGCAGACCTTGCGTTGTATCTTTGTAGGTGTTTTCCTAAATAAATGTGAGAAATGTGTTATTTACACTAAATTGTTGTGCCTGTGCAAGAGATGCAAAAGAGTTTAGTAGTTAGTGATGGATCATGTGAGAATGTAGTTCAATGTAAGAGGATGTATCGGTCTAAGATGAATGTACACAAACCAGGATGTGATGTGGATGAGATGGAGTGATCTGTTTATCTTTTGTTTAGGCGTTAGACTTCATTCAACATTTCTCAATGTGAATAACATACAAAACCTATCTCTAGGATGCATGCGTCTAACACAAAATGCAACAAACACCAGTAAGTCTATCTCTAGTTGTACTAGGCGTCCTACTTGATGCAGCTTAGTTATTCTTTCAAAAGTTAAAGTGTTTTTTTACTAATTTTTCAAGTTGGCTTAAGCATTGAAATGAAGTTTGCATAAAGTATTAATGCATTCAACATAAACAAGAGACAAACAAGGGAAAAGTGTGATGGATCAAATATATGAATTTTATAAAGAAACAGATAGTCTTTACAAAAGCAATATTTAATCAAATGGAATGAAAACGATAAATAAGAAGAAGGAAACTGAGTCAAGCCAAAGAATACAATCTCTTGTAGTTCTTTGGCTCAATCTCGTTGTGTACAATCACTTGTATAGGAATTGGACAAAGTGTCTTTCTCAAGATTGGCTTCCTCCGCTCCCTGACTGGTGGTGGTGGTAGTTCTCAACCCGTCTGATCGTCTTGGCACCACAGCACAGCTTCTAAAAGACTAAAATTACAACTACGCTATACAGAGAGTAATGATCTTGATAATTTTTCCGAACTTCTTGATTCTTGAGGGGACTTCATCTATTTATAGGCGTTGGTCATGTCCACTTGGTGAATGGGTAGCATTAAAGTCCATGCCCTGGTTAGCCGCCTGACTCTCGGAAGCTTTTTAGATGCCGCCTACTGCAGATGCCCATGCTTGCAAGTGGTGATGTGACAATCAACCTAGATCAATGAATCTTCTCTGCGTTGAACTCCCTCTGACGCATGGCCCATGCGTTAGAGCTTTGCTCGCGGCACTTGTCTAATGCATTAGCATTAATCCTCGTGTTGAAATCCTGCAATACAGTGCGTTAGCGCCGTGATATTTAGTAATAAAACTTCTTTTGCATGAGTTTTCTAATGTTTGAATAAATCCATGCGTTTCTTCTAAAAATGAGGAGAATTTATCAATAAAAACCTTAGTTGTTCCAACTTAAGAGCAAAAATAACTTGTATTTCTACAAGTTATCATCACCCCCAAATTTGAACAATGCTTATCTTCAAGCATTCCAAAATAATTCTTCGTTATCTCCTTTGTCTTAAGTATGCAGAGTTCGCCTCTCATCATATTCAGTCATTAACTTGAGATAAGAGTTTGGAAAATATAACTCAGATTGACTCTTTTCTTAAAAGGACTAATGTTTAGTTTCAGGTGCAGCAGGCCTTTTATCAAAACTCCTTTCATTTCTCAAAACATTCCCGTTTTTTCTAAACCAGCAATGCGTTAGATGCTCTTTTTTAAAAAAAAGAAAAAAAGAAATGTCAGATAAAAAGAAAAAAATTATGAATTCACTTACCCATGCGTTGTTCCAAGTATCCTACTTTCGTTTTGGCTTGCCTCCACAGGTATCATGCGAGCATCCAACTACGGGTGAGAACCTTTCACAACTAAACTCATATCTAATATTCATGTGTTTCAAGATATAATTTCTTCAGACTAGATAGAGGAGTTCTATGGGATGCGTTAGTCTAGGAGACTTAACTTCATTTTGGCTTGCCCTCACGGGTGTCATCCGAGCATCCAACTACGACTAAGTGCCCGTTCCAACTTAACTCATGCCATTTTGAGGTTTTTCTTTTGAAGTAATGACAGAGGAGCTGCGTTTAACATTTTTCTTATTTTGTTCCCTTTTCTTTATGATGTACTCATTTGATGTGTCTTAACTCGGATTTCTCTCATCCCCAAATTTGGGATGAGTAGCTATACTCATCCCAAATTTGGAGACTAGCTAAATCCTCATTGCTAAAAGAAACAAAATTTCAAAAAGGCTTTGAGAGTCTGAAAGGAGTTTAAGACTTAAAGCTTGCACGCGTTAGAAGGTAAACATAACCTTTTTAGAGAAGTCCAGGCTTTGTAGATTTTCCTAACGCCTACTCTATACTTATAGATTTCATATAGTTGATATCATTGAGGTCAGGCAAAGCACAAGACTGAGAAAATATCTAAAGAACAAAAATCAAGTATGCCAAGGTCAAATGCAAGGAACAAAATGATAGGAATTTCTCATTCATTTTTATAAATTCACATGAAGTAAACAAACAAGTCAAGCAGATACAAAAAAACAATTAAATCAAAATACAAAAATAACCCAACCCCCCAAAACTCTATTGTGCTGGCGCGTCATCTCTGCATTCTTCCTCAGGGTCTTCATCCTTAAAACACAGCGGGTTTCTAAGATGGGCAGGCAGTGGAGGCAAGCAAACATTCCAACCAAGACCTGATTGATGTATTACGTTGTGTAAACAAATTGGTCTTGCATCCATCTTGTTTACTGCCTTAGATAATCTCTTAGAACTCGATTCTGTTGCTAAAGACCTTCGATAGACGCGGTCAGTGGTCTTAGCTGATCACTGATAAAAGTTTTCAACTCTTCTAAGTCTGCACTGCGTTGAGGTGGTGTTGGTTCTTCATTTCTTCCAACTGGGTTTTCAAAATTTGCTGCGTTGCTTGACCCTAGCCCAGTTGGTTCAAAGATTATTGGAAGAGGCACAAAGTTGGGAATTAGACTTGGTGGGGGCGAAGGAAGGGAATAAGGGATGTCTTGATCTATCTGAATAGGCTCTTGATGCGTTTGATCAGGACTCCCTTTTGGCAGGGCCAATGGTGAGTCATAGAGAGTAAGATTAAGGGTTGGTTGCGTTTCTTCATCCAGAAGTTCAAGCTCAGCTTTATGTTCTTCATGCTCTAAAGCTTCATCGCTGTGTTTAACAATCTGGACGCATCTGACTTAATGAAGCTTCAAGCTCAGCATTACCTCAATCTTAAGTGAGTTGGGAACTCCTGCCATTGAGGGCGGTTCTTTGATTTGTATGGGTGCGAGTGGCCAGGTCACCGATTCAAACCTACCATTTTGGGGATTCGTCTGATTTGGGAGCTGGGAACTCAACTACACAAGATGAAATTCACACCTTCCCTGAGGAAGGGGTAAGTAGATAGATGGCTCCCTTAAGGGCTGATTTCGGGGCATAAACGATGTGGCACCACACATCTTCTCTTGGCCCGAGAGGTATTCACACATAGTTGGACTATGTTGTATTGTTCATTAGAGGAATCAATGGTACTTAAGGTGTGAGATGTAACTACAGGGACAAAACGATAATTTGGCCCAGCTATACTTACGAGCATCTGTGAAGGGTCCTCGTACTCATGATTGGTTATATCCGATGGACACAGAAATATATCTGTGGTAAGAAGAGTTCAGTTGTTGGTCTTTAGTGCAATGCTTGACAGTTAACGGATGGTGGATCTCGTGGCTAAAGAGTTTAGTCAGCTATTCACGGACTGTTGGAGAGGTACCCGGGGCTCTTTAGTGGTGGTGTCGTCCCTGCGGCATTCGTGTTTGTGCGGTTGTTCGTGCTACTTTTGTTGATGCTGCTGCTGGGCGCTAGTAGATCGCGTGGAGGGTTTTCGCTACGTTGGAGCTCCGAAGTGTGCAGAATGTCTTCAATTGGTATGGAACTCTCTCCCTTATTATGTGTCTTGTTCTTAGCATGCCGTTAATTAGAGTTTGTTTGCATAACTGTATGTTGAATGTATTTTGTTGTATTTCGGTCACTGTGAGATCGGAGCGATCAGAACGCGCTCATGGAACTCTCGGAAAGAGATCCTTTAATTGGTATCAGAGCCAAGTTCTGATACTCCGATTTCATTTGTTGCAACGAAATGAGATTTACATTCATGGTGGGTACATTTCTACGCTGTTTAATTGTTAAATCTATTGTGGATATGCGGGATTAATGGATATTTTCAGGATGATTAGCCTCAGTTTGATTTAGATCCTTTTACATTTGCGATTGTTTGTAAAGGCCCCTACGTTTTTTGGCATTAATAATCGTTATCGAGTCTGTATTCAAAGTTTGTTTGAAGTGTTGAGTCGTTCATCGAAGAAGCAGATCTGTGCAAGCGTTACATAAGAGTGGTACGCGATCTGGGCAAGCGTTACAGTTCTTCGAAGAGGGAGGCGACCTAGGGTTGATCGCATCGTGCAGAAGATGTTCTACACGATCGCTATTGATCGCATCGTAAAGATGAAGGAGCACGCGATCGTAGTTGAACGCATCGGTTAAACGATGGGGTATGCGATCAAGAGTTGATCATATCATTGTGATGACGATCGGATACGCGATCGATGAGTATCGTTTAATGCGCATGCGTGCTAGACGATCGTTTAAGTCAGCAAGCTTCATCGCTTAGTAACTGACTAAACGATCGCTTAACATCGCAAGGTAAATCGTTTACCTGGTTGCACACATCGTGTAGACGATGAGAAGCTCGCGTACTAGACGATCGTTTAGGTCAGTAAGCTTCATCGCTTAGTAACTGACTAAACGATCACTTAGTAATGCAAGGTAAATCGTTTACCTGTTGTCTCGCTAAATGATCGCATAGACGATCAAGCTTTGTAGCCTCGTCCTCGTCTATGTGGTCGTTTATTTATGCTTCTATCGTCTAGTGCGTGCTGAACGATCGTCTACCCACTAGAGTTTACTACACGATAAAGATCTCTGGCGGTTCAAGACCCGGTTCCCCTGTGAGTCGGTTTGCTCGATGAAAAATGTAATAGATAGGATTTTTTTCATTCTGGTTTTTGTAAAGGCTCATCCCGGTCCATTAATTATTTATTTATTACATGCGATGTATGTTTTTTATATGTCATGGTATGCACATATAGTAAATCCCACCTTAGGTTATGTAATGGTCATGCATCATCTCTTTATTGTAATTGTTATAATTTAGAGAAGCGTGATTTAATTATGTAAGAGCATGCTCATGCATCATATAATATAAGAGTTATATTTATGCATGCATAAAAAGCAATGACATGCATCATCTCTATATTATAAATGTTATAGTATAAAGGTGAATAATAGCATGTTTTCTTGGTTGTTACGCGTTATATAAAAGCTATATATAGTAATGACCGGACATTGCATGAAGCATGACACATAGGTTATTTTATAAATGTTATAAACGCCTTGTTGTGTGCAATGGTTTAAGTTGTTTCTTTTAAAAGTTAAAGAGAAATTAGAACAAAAAGAAATAAGAAATACATGCATGATCATTTGAGTTTAGTTCATGGTTTTAAAGTGTTTAAAACTAGGATCACATAGACTTAAGATCACGGTTCTAATACTAGCAACCCTAAGGTTTTAATCTTTTAATCCGTTTAATAGGATTAAATTGGCTAATAAAAAGGTTAAAGTGTAGCAAATCTATCTATAAGAGACCTTTTGTCTAAGGCGGGTTCTGGCTAGGCTGGGGTATTTAAGTTGACAGAAACGTAACACCCCTACCTGGGAACTTACCTGGAAATGTGAATTAGATAGATTTGATGCATGCATGCAAGTTAAGGAAAGTCCATTAAAGTGTTTAAATGTGACTACTTGAACTTGTTCATATGTCATAGACAAACATTGTTTATGAGCAGAGTTTAAAAAGACGACTTAGACTAAAATCAGTAGCTGGATTGTCTAGGTTAATGAACCCCTAAGTAGAACATTCGGTGGGAGGTACTTGGGGCATAAGATGCTTCACTTAAACCTTTCACGTTTCTCCTAAATAGTCCACACTCTGAGATCTATCCTCGGCCTCGCGGCACCTTTGGCGTGTCCCTCCAACAGATGGTATTTAGGTAGGTCAATATCAAGGTGGATGGAGAGAGTGTTCATAGTAAGTGGGAACGGGAAGTGCGACAGCATATCCCTCGGTCTCCCTCGTTAGGTTGAATAACTTTATTGCGCATCGTCTCGAGGCACCCTAGGACTGTCCCCCTAAAGGATGGCAGTTTTGCGTGTTTCTTTATTTGATCTCCTGTAAGAGGATAAGGTAACTTAGTCTCTTGTCCTAATCTGCTTCTTCCCTACGGTGGGTTCATTAGGGTGGGACTCTGGCACCGAAAGCGAGGGGTCACACTTACGTGGAATATTTAAAGGTTAACAGTTCTGGACCGAAAAATGGTAGTTGTTAGGTTCAGTTCTAGGAGTTGGTTCTGCCTGATAGTTGAGAATGTCTCATCCTAGCGAAGGGACATCTGATCACCCCACTGGTGACATTTGTCCTGCCTCGCTGGGGTATCATTGCAAAATAGAAGCCTATAACTTAGGGTACTTAAAACTGTTTTGCAAAACTGATTGATTTAAAAGTGGTTTAGCAAAATCTAATAAAGTTTTGTTTATCTTTTCAGAAACAACTTTTTCAAAATGGAAATAGCCACGTTGGCTTTGTTGAGCGCCAAAAAACTAACTAGCGATAATTTCACAACATGGAAACATATGATCACGACGATCCTAATCATCAAGGATCTCATATTCGATCTCATGGAGGCCTGTCCTCCTATTCCAGCTCCAAATGCCGCTCGAAATGTTCGAAAAGCATACGAGCGATGGACAAGGGCGAATGAGAAGGCTCGAGCCTACATCTTGGTAAGTCTTTCTGAACTCTTGGCCAAGAAACATGAGCCTATAGTCTCTCAACGGGTGAAATCATGGAGTTCCTATGAGGGATGTTTGGAAAACCATATGAACAACTTATGCATGAGGCTCTTAAATATATATTCAACTCCAAAATGGAAGAAGGCACCTCTGTTTGTGAACATGTGCTTAACATGATGGTCCACTTTAATATGATGGAGTTGAATAGGTCTACCATCAATGAAGGTAGCCAGGTTAGCATAATCTTGCATTCTTTGTCGGAGAGCTTCCTGCACTTTGTTAGCAATGTGATTCTTAACAATGTGAAATATAACCTTACAACTCTCCTCAATGAGTTGTAGACCTACCAATATTTACTGAAAAGTAAGGAGAGGAAGAAGAGTGGGACAAATATTGCTTCATCCTCTAGGAGGTTCCATAGAGGTTCGACCTCAGGAACGAAGTCTGCACCTTTTACTTCTAACTCTGCAAAGGGGAAGAAGAAGAATGGTGATAAGGGAAAAGGGAAGGCACCTACTAACCCACCACTTGTCGCCCCAAGGAGGCGTCCACCGGTTGA
>NC_143482.1:43217000-43298695 GCF_027475165.1 Benincasa hispida | reverse complement strand
TTGTTCATTGCTATCGTGATTCGCTCTAGGAGTGTTTTGTATAAAATAAATTGGAAGAATAAGTTCTAAGTATAAGTGATGCGTTTATGCTTTGATGCGTTTAAGTAATTGTAACGTGTTGGTGCATTAGATATATGCAGCAGAACGCACACAACTCTTAATGACGTTCAAGTTTTCCTAAACCAGACCCAAGTATAAATCTAATTTAGGTTCCTGGTAAATCCAAGGTCGAACTTAGGGATTCAGTTAACCAAACGCAGACCTTGCATTGTATCTCTGTCGGGGTTTTCCTAAATAAATGTGAGAAATGGGTTATTTACTCTAAATTGCTATGCCTGTGCAAGAGATGCAAAAGAGTTGAGTCGTTAGTGATGAATCATGTGAGAATGGAGTTTAATGTAAATGGATGCGTCGGTCTAAGATGAATGTACACAAACCAGGATGTGATGTGGATGAGTTGGAGTGATTTGCTTATTTTTTGTTTATACGTTAGACTTCATTCAACATTTCTCAATGCGAATAACATACAAAATCTATCTCTAGGATGCATGCGTCTAACACAGAATGTAACAAACACCAGTAAGTCTATCTCTAACTGTACTAGGCGTCCTACTTGATGCAGCTTATTTATTCTTTCGAACACTCTAAGTTAAAGATGCTTTTTATCAATTTGTCAAGTTGTCTTAAGCGTTGAAGTTTACATAAAGTATTAATGCATTCAACATAAACAAGAGACAAACAAGGGCAAAGTGTGATGGATCAAATATATGAATTTTATAAAGAAACAGAGTCTTTACAAACGCAATATTTAATCAAATGAAATGAAAGCGATAAATGAGATGAAGGAAACTGAGTCAAGCCAAAGAATAAAATCTCTTGTATTTCTTTGGCTCAATCTCGTTGTGTACAATCACTTGTATAGGAATTGAACGAAGTGTCTTTCTCAAGATTGGCTTCCTCCGTTCTCTGACCGACAGTGGTGGTAGTTTTTAACCCTTCTGATCATCTTAGCACCACAGCACAGCTTCTAAAAGACTAAAACTATAACTACACTATATAGAGAGTAAGGGTCTTGATAATTTTCGAACTTTTTGATTCTAGAGGGACTTCATCTATTTATAGACGTTGGTCATGTCCACTTGGTGAATGGGTAGCATTAAAGTCCATGCCCTGGTTAGCCGCCTGACTCTCAGAAGCTTTTCAGATGCCGCCTGCTGCAGGTGCCCATGCTTGCAAGTGGTGATGTGACACAATCAGCCTGGATCAATGAATCTTCTCTGCGTTGAACTCCCTCAGACGCATGGCCCATGCGTTAGAGCTTTCCACGCGGCATTTGTCTAATGCGTTAGCGTTAATCCTCGTGTTGAAATCTTGCAATACAGTGCGTTAGCGCCGCGATATTTAGTAATAAAACTTCTTTTGCATGAGTTTGCTAATGTTTGAATAAATCCATGCGTTTCTTCTAAAAATGAGGAGAATTTATCATTAAAAACCTTAGTTGTTCCAACTTAAGAGCAAAAATAACTTGTATTTCTATAAGTTATCACCACCTCCAAATTTGAACAATGCTTGTCCTCAAGCATTCCAAAATAATTCTTTTTTATCTCCTTTGTCTTAAGTATGCAGAGTTTGCCTCTCATCATATTCAGTCATAAGCTTGAGATAAGAGTTTGGAAAATATAACTCAGATTGACTCTTTTCTTAAAAGGACTAATGTTTAGTTTCAGGTGCAGCAGGCCTTTTATCATAACTCCTTTCATTTCTCAAAACATTCCCGTTTTTTCTAAACCAGCAATACGTTAGATGCTCTTTTTTTTAAAATAAACGCCGGATAAAAAGAAAAAAATTATGAATTCACTTACCCATGTGTTGTTCCAGGTATCCTACTTTCGTTTTGGCTTGCCCCCATGGGTGTCATGCGAGCATCCAACTACGGGTGAGAACCCTTCACAACTAAACTCATATCTAATATTCATGTGTTTCAAGATATAATTTATTCAAACTAGATAGAGGAGTTCTATGGGACGCGTTGGTCTAGGAGACTTAACTTCGTTTTGGCTTGCCCTCACGGGTGTCATGCGAGTATCCAACTACGGCTAAGTGCCCGTTCCCACTTAACTCATGCCATTTTGAGGTTTTTCTTTTGAAGTAATGACAGAGGAGTTGCATTTAACATTTTTTTTTTATTTTGTTCCCTTTTCTTTATGATGTACTCATTTGATGTGTCTTAACTCGGATTTCCCTCATCCCCAAATTTGGAGATGAGCTATACTCATCCTAAATTTGGAGACGAGCTAAATCCTCATTGCTAAAAGAGAAACAAAATTTCAAAAAGGCTTTAAGAGTCTGAAAGGAGTTTAAGACTTAAAGCTTGCACGCGTTAGAAGGTAAACATAACCTTTTTAGAGAATTTCAGGCCTTGTTTATTTTCCTAACGCCTACTCTATACTTATAGATTTCATATAGTTGATATCATTGAGGTCAGGCAAAGCACAATACTTAGAAAATATCTAAATAACAAAAATCAAGTATGCCAAGGTCAAACGCAAGGAACAAAATGATAGGAATTTCTCATTCATTTTCATAAATTCACATGAAGTAAAAACACAAGTCAAGCAGAAACAAAAGAACAATTAAATCAAAATGTAAAAATAACCCAACACCTCAAAACTCTATTGTGCTGGCGCGTCATCTCTGCATTTTTCCTTAGGGTCTTCATCCATAAAATGCAAGGGGTTTCTAAGATGGGCAGGCAGTGGAGGCAGAGCAAACATTCCGACCAAGACCTGATTGATGTATTGCATTGTGTAAACAAATTGGTCTTGCATCCGTCTTGTTTGCTTCCTTAGATAATCTCTTAGAACCCGATCTGTTGCTGAAGACCTTTGATAGATGCGGCCAGTGGTCTGAGCTGATTACTGATAAAAGTTTTCAACTCTTCTAAGTTTGCGCTGCGTTGAGGTGGTGTTGGTTCTCCATTTCTTCCAACTGGGTCTTCAAAATTTGCTGCGTTGCTTGACCCTAGCCCAATTGGTTTAAAGATTATTGGAGGAGGCACAAAGTTGGGAATTGGACTTGGTGGGGGCGAAGGAAGGAAATAAGGGATGTCTTGATCTATCTGAATAGGCTCTTGATGCGTTTGATTAGGACTCCCTTTTGGCGGGGCCAATGGTTAGTCATGGAGAGTAAGATTGAGGGTTGGTTGCATTTCTTCATCCGGAAGTTCAAGCTCAGCTTCATGTTCTTCGTGCTCTGAAGCTTCATCGCTGTGTTCAACAATCTGGACGCATCTGATTAATGAAGCTTCAAGCTCTGCATTACCTCAATCTTAAGTGAGTTGGGAACTCCTGCCATTGAGGGCGGTCCTTTGATTTGTATGGTGCGAGTGGCGAGGTTGTCAATTCAAACCTACCATTTTGGGGATTCGTCTGATTTGGGACCTGGGAACTCAGCTACACAAGATGGAATTCACTCCTTCCCCGAGGCAGGGGTAAGTAGATAGATAGCTCCCTTAAGGGCTGATTCGGGGCTTGAACGATGTGGCCCACACACCTTCTCTTGGCCCGAGAGGTGTTCACACATAGTTGGACTATGTTGTATTGTTCATTAGAGGAATCAATGGTACTTAAGGAGTGAGATGTAACTACAGGGGTAAAACGGTAATTTGGCCCAGCTGTACTTACGACATCTGTGAAGGGTCATCGTACTCATGATTGGTTATATCTGATGGACATCGAAATATATCTGTGGTAAGAAGAGTTCAGTTGTTGGTCTTTAGTGGAATGCCTGACAGTTAACAGATGGTGGATCTCCTGGCTAAAGAGTTTAGTCAGCTATTCACGGACCGTTGGAGATGAATACCCAGGGCTCTTTAGTGGTGGTGTCATCCCCTTTATGGTCGTGAGTTCGCATTGTTCGTGCTGCTGCAGTCGATGTTTCCGTTGGACGTTGGTAGTTCACGTGGAGGTTTTCCGCTGCGTTAGAGTGCTGAAGTTTGAAGAACGTCTTCAACTGGTATGGCACTCTTTACCTTATGATTTTATCTTGTTCTTAGCATGCCGTTAATTAAGAATTGTTTCCATAATTGTGTGATTTGAATGTATAATTTGTATTTCGGTTATGGTGAGATTAGAGCGATCCGAACGCGCTCCTGGAACTCTTAGATATGAGATCCTTCAATTGGTATCAGAGCCAGGTTCTGATACTCCAATTTCATCTGTTGCAACGAAATGAGATTTACATTCATGGTGGGTGCATTTCTACACTGATTTAATGGTTAAATTTTGCTATGGATGTGTGGATTAATGGATATTTTTAGGATGATTAGCCTCAGTTTGATTTAGATCCTTTTACATTTGCGATTGTTTGTAAAGGCCCCTGTGTTTTTGGGCATTAATAATCTTAATCGAGTCTGTATTCAAAGTTTGTTTGAAGTTTGAGTCGTTCGTCGAAGAAGCAGATCTGTGCAAGCGTTGCATAAAAGTGGTATGCGATCTGGGCAAGTGTTGCAGTTCTTCGAGGAAGGAGACAATCTAGGGTTGATCGCATCGTGCAGAAGATGTTCTACACAATCGTTATTGATCGCATCGTAAAGATGAAGGAGTACGCGATCGCTGTTGAATGCATTAGTTAAACGATGAGGTATGCGATCAAGAGTTGATCGCATCATGTTTGACGATGGGGTACGCGATCGCTAAGTATCGCGTCGTATAGACGATGAGATACTCGCGGATTGCTTAACGCGCACGTATGTTAGACAATTGTTTAGGTCAGCAAGCTTCATCGCTTAGTAATTGACTAAACGATCGCTTAGCATCGCAAGGTAAATCGTTTACCTAGTTGCACGCATCATATAGACGATGAGTTGCTCGCGTATCGTTTAAAGCACGCGCGCTAGATGATCGTTTAGGCCAGCAAGCTTCATTGCTTAGTAACTGACTAAACGATCGCTTAGTAATGCAAGGTAAATCGTTTACCGGACGTCGCGCTACACGATCGCATAGACGATCAGGCTTCGCGCCTCGTTGTCGTCTACGCGATCGTTTAATTATGCTCCTATCGTCTAGTGCGCGTTGAACGATCGTCTACCCCCTGCGCCGTTTGCTACACGATGAAGACCTCCTGGCGATTCAAGACCAGTTCGCCTATGAACTGGTTTGCTCGATGAAAAATGTAATAGATAGGGTTTTTTCATTCCAGTTTTTGTAAAGGCTCATCCCGGTCCATTAATCCTTTGTTTATTACATGCGATGTATGTTTTTTTATATGTCATATGGTATGCACATATAGTAAATCCCACCTTAGGTTATGCAATGGTCATGCATCATCTCTTTATTGTAATTGTTATAATTTAGAGAAGCATGATTTTAATTATGTAAGAGCATGCTCATGCATCATATAATATAAGAGTTATATTTATGCATGCATAAAAAGCATTGACATGCATCATCTTTATATTATAATTGTTATAGTATAAGGGTGAATGATAGCATGTTTGCTTGGTTGTTACGCGTTATATAAAAGTTATATATAGTAATGACCGGACATTGCATGAAGCATGACACATAGGTTATTTTATAAATGTTATAAACGCCTCGTTGTGCGCAATGGTTTTAGTTGTTTCTTTTTAAAAGTTAAAGAGAAATTAGAACTAAAAGAAATAAGAAAGACATGCATGCTCACTTAGGTTTAATTCATGGTTTTAAAGTGTTTAAAACTTGGATCACATAGACTTAAGATCACGGTTCTAATATGATTAGCAACCCTAAGGCTTTAATCTTTTAATCAGTTTAATAGGATTAAATTGGCTAATAAAAGGTTAAAGTATAGCAGATCTATCTATAAGGGACCTTTTGTCTAAGGCGGGTTCTGTCTAGGCTAGGGTATTTAAATTGACGGAAACGTAACACCCCTATATGGGAACTTACCTGGAAAGGTGAATTAGATAGATTTGATGCATGCATGCAAGTTAAAGACAGTCCATTAAAGTGTTTAAATATGACTACTTGAACTTGTTCATATTTCATAGACAAACGTTGTTTATGAGCAGAGTTTAAAAAGATGACTTAGACTAAAATCAGTAGCCAGATTGTCTAGGTTAATGAACCCTAGGTAGAACATTCAGTGGGAGGTACTTGGGGCATAATATGCTTCACTTAAAACTTTCACGTTTCTCCTAAATAGTCCACATCGTGAGATTTACCCTCAGCATCGATGCACCTTTGGCGTGTCCCCTTAACGGATGGTGTTTGGGTAGGTCAATATCAAGGTGGATGGAGAGAGTGTTCATAGTAAGTGGGAGCGAGAAGTGCGACAGCATATCCTTCAGTCTCTCTCGTTAGGTTGAATAAAGTTACTGCGCATCGCCTCGAGGCACCCTGGGAGTGTCCCCCTAAAGGATGGCAGTTTTGCGTGTTTCTTTATTTGATCTCCTGTAAGAGGATAAGGTAACTTAGTCTCTTGTCCTAATCTGCTTCTTCCCTACGGTGGGCTCATTAAGGCGAGATTGTGGTACCGAAAGCGAGGGGTTACACTTACGCAGAATAGTTAAAGGATAACGATTTTGGACTAAAAAATGGTGGCTGTTAGGTTTAGTTCCAAAAGTTGGTTCTGCCTAATGGTTGAGAATGTCTCATCCCAGCGAAGGGGCAACTGATCACCCCATTGGTGGCGTTTGTCCTGCCTCACTGGGGCATCATTGTAAAATAGAAGTCTATAACTTAAGGTACTTGAAACTGTTTTACAAAACTGATTGGCTTAAAAGTGGTTTAGCAAAGTCTAATAAAGTTTTATTCGTATTTTTAGCAACATTTTCAAAATGGCAACTGCCACGTTGGCATTGCTAAGCACCGAAAAACTTACTGCTGATAATTTTGCAACATGGAAACACATGATCATGACAATCCTGATCATCGAGGATCTCATGTTTGCTCTCACAGAGGCTTGTCCTCCTATTCTAACTCCTAATGCCGCTCGAAATGTTTGGGAGGCATACGAGCGATGGACAAGGGCGAATGAGAAGGCCCAAGCCTACATCTTGGCAAGTCTTGCTGAAGTCTTAGCCAAGAAACATGAGCCTATGGTCTCAGTGCATGAGATCATGGAGTCCCTATGGGGGATGTTTAGACAACCGTCTGAATAGCTTATGCATAAGGCTCTTAAATACATATTCAACTCCAAAATGGAAGAATGCACCTCTGTTCATGAACACGTGCTAAACATGATGGTTCACTTCAATGTGACGAAGTTGAATGGGTCTGCCATCGATGAGGGCAGCCAGGTTAGCATAATCCTACATTCTTTGTCGAAGAGCTTCCTGCACTTTGTTAGTAATGTGATTCTTAAAAAAGTGAAATATAACCTTACAACTTTCTTCAACGAGTTGCAGACATACCATTCTTTATTGAAAAGTAAGGGAGGCAGAAGGGTGAGGTAAATATTACTTCATCCTCCAGGATGTTCCATAAAGGTTCGACCTCAGGCACGAAGTCTGCACCTTCTGCTTCTAACTCTGCAAAGGGTAAGAAGAAGAAGGGTGGTAAGGGAAAAGGGAAGGCACCTACTAACCCACTGCCTGTCATCCCAAGTAGGCGTCCACAGGTTGCTAATGGAAAGTATTTCCACTGCAACCAAGATGGACACTGGAAGAGGAACTGTCCTCGATATCTGAAAGAGAAGAAAGTAGCCAAGGCTAAGGCCAAGGCCGATAAAGGTAAATGTGATTTACTTGTGCTTAAAACTTGTTTAGTGGAGAATGATGATTCTTCCTGGATAATTGATTCAGGCACCATTAATCATGTTTGTTCTTCTTTTCAAGGGATTAGATCTTGGCGACAGCTGGAGGCTGGTGAGATGACAATATGAATAGGCATCGGGCACGTCATCTTAGCTGTGGCAGTGTGAGGACTCCAGTTAGCTTTACAAAATAGGTTTCTTATTTTACATGATGTATATATAGTTCCTGAACTAAATAGGAACCTTATTTCTGTAAAGTGTTTATTGCAATGTAAATATACTATTTCGTTTAATGTGAATAAAGCATTTATTCATAAAGATGGTGTTTTTATTTGCACAGCAAATCTGGAATCGAATTTATATGTACTAAGGCCGTTAGCCATTATATCCCTCCATAATACTGAATTGTTCAGAACTGTCATAACTCAAACAAAACGTCGACGAATTTCTCCAAAAGAAAATGCCCAACTTTGGCATCTACGTTTAGGGCACATGAATCTCAATAGGATTGAGAGATTGGTGAAGAATGGACATCTAAGTGAGTTAGAAGAAAATTCTTTACCAATGTGCGAATCTTGCCTTGAGGGTAAGATGACTAAACGACCTTTTACTGGAAAAAGTTATAGAGCCAAGGAGCCTCTTGAGTTAGTACATTATGACCTTTGTAATCCTATGAATGTGCGAGCCCGAGGTGGCTATGAGTATTTTATTAGTTTCACTGATGATTACTCCAGGTACGAGTATGTTTATCTTATGCAACGAAAGTCTGAATCCTTTAAAAAGTTCAAAGAGTTCAAGGCTGAAGTTGAAAACGCATTAAATAGACGGATTAAAACACTTCGATCGGATCATTTCCCAACTCTCAGCGTTAGGTACACCTCAGCAGAATGGTGTAGCGGAGAGGAGAAATAGGACCTTGTTAGAAATGGTTCGCTCGATGATGAGTTATGCTTCCTTACCAGACTCGTTTTGGGTTTCGTAGTGGAGACTACGGTGTACATACTCAATTTTGTTCCCTCCAAGAGTGTTGCAACAACACCTCTGGAGTGTGGAACGGGCGTAAAACTAGTTTACGTCACTTCCGCATTTTAGGTTGCCCTGCACATGTGCTTGAGGCTAATCCCAAGAAGTTGGAACCACGGTCGAGGTTATGCCTCTTTGTAGGCTACCCAAAGGTGCATGAGGGGTTATTTTTATTATCCGACGAAAAATAGGGTGTTTATTTCAATAAACGCTACTTTTCTGGAGGAGGGTCATATAAGGGAGCACAGTCCACAAAGCAAAGTCGTGTTATGTGAGCTTTCCAATGAAACTACTGAAACTTCAACAAGAGTTGTTGAAGAGCCTGCTACATAAACAAGAATTGTTGATGGGAGTTCATCCAGTAGATCAGTTCCACTTCAAGAGTTAAGGGAACCTTGACGTAGTGGGAGGGTTGCGAACCCACCCGTTCGCTATCTGGGTTTCACGGAAATCCTTACTATGGTAGCAAATGGCAACGTTGAGGATTCGTTGTCTTATAAGAAGGCAATGGAGGATGTTGACCGGGATGAATGGGTCAAGGCCATGGATCTCGAGATGAAGTCGATGTACTTCAACTCAGTATGGTATCTTATAGATCAACCTGATGGGGTTCACCCTATAGGTTGTAAATGGATCTATAAGCGCAAATGGGGTGCTGATGGGAAGGTACCGACCTTTAAGGCTCGACTTGTGGCAAAGGATTATATGCAGGTAAAGGGAGTCGACTATGAGGAGACTTTCTCACTTGTTGCCATGTTAAAGTCGATCCGCATCCTCCTGTCCAATGCAGCTTATTATAATTATGAGATCTAGCAAATGGATGTCAAGACAGCCTTTCTGAATGGCAATCTTAAGGAGACCATTTATATGCTACAGCCTAAAGGATTCATAGCCCAAGGTCAAGAGCAAAAGGTTTGCAAACTGAATCGGTCCATTTATGGACTAAAACAGACGTCTCGATCTTGGAACATACGGTTTGATATTGCGATTAAGTCGTATGGCTTTGACCAAAATGCTGATGAATCTTGTGTCTACAAGAAGATCATCAACGCTTCAGTAGTCTTCTTAGTGTTGTATGTAGATGAAATCCTACTCATTGGGAATGATGTAGGTCTACTGACTGTAGTTAAGAACTGGCTAGTGACCCAATTCCAAATGAAAGATTTGGGAGAGGCTCAGTTTGTTCTAGGTATACAGATCTTTCAGGATCGTAAGAACAAAGTGTTAGCACTGTCTCAGGTATCGTATATTGACAAGATGTTGCTCAAGTACTCGATGAAAGACTCCAAGAGGGGCCTACTGCCGTTCAGGCATGGAGTCACTTTGTCTAAGGACATGTGCCCTAAGACACCTCAAGAGGTTGAGGAGATGAGACGGGTTCCATATGCGTCTACCGTTGGCAGTTTGATGTACGCAATGTTATGTACTCGTCCAGACATCTGCTAAGCTGTGGGCCTAGTTAGTAGGTATCAGTCTAATCTAGGCCAGGTTCACTGGACTGCAGTGAAGAATATCCTCAAGTATTTTCGAAGAATGAGGGATTACATGCTCGTGTATGGTTCGAGGAATTTGATCCTTACAGGATACACGGTTTATGAATTTCAGACTAATAATGACTCTCGCAAGTCCACATCAAGGTCAGTCTTTACTCTTAACAGAGGAGTTGTAGTGTGGCGAAGCACTAAGCAGAGGTGTATCATTGACTCCATTATGGAGGCAGAGTACGTAGCGACTTGCAAAGTTACTAAGAAGGCCGTCTGACTTAGGAAGTTCTTGACAGACCTGAAAGTTGTTCCGGATATGTCTAGGCCCATTACTCTCTATTGTGATAATAGTGGGGTTGTGGCGAACTCCAAGGAGCCGAGGAGTCACAGGCATGGCAAACACATAGCGCAGAAATATCATCTGATCCGCGAGATAGTGCATCGAGGAGACGTGATTGTCACACAGATCGCTTCAGAGCACAATGTTTTTTACCCGTTTACGAAGACTCTCACAGCGACAGTGTTTGAAGGTCACCTACAGAGCATGGGTCTACAGGATCGCCCGCGGTGGACTAGGGCAAATGGGAGATTTTCTTGTACTGGGCTTTTATGCCCTAGTTTATTGTTTTGTACTAAGTTTTTTGTACACCCCACTTCGCTTTAGGACAAGTGGGAGATTATTGGGGTTGATGCCCTAAAGTCTCGTGGCCTATAGTTTGTAAACAGTATGTACGAATGCTTGTGTTGTTAATATATGATATTTACTTCACATCTTATTTTTTCTGCTCAGTTACTTGTTTTATTTGCTTTACCACAAACCAATAAACATAAAATCCCTGGTTATCTGTATGTAACTCAAGCATGTATGTGGTGACATACAAGTGGATTATGTCTTGAGTGATAACCAAAATGGTCTGTAGTATATGGATATAAGAGGGAAACCTTATCCTGGTAACGCTACAGATGTGGCCTGCTTTGTGGAATGGTCACAAGTGTTGTGACTTGTCACAAGTGGTCTGATCCTGATCATTCATGTTGGGGACATGTGAGCGGGGGTGTCCAATACAAAGAGTTTGTATAAAACCTGACCACGAAGTGTTAACGTCTCGTTATATAACACCTTTCATGAAAAAAACTTCACTTCACTAAGATGACCATAGGTAACATTACCTCAATCTTGAGTGAGTTGGGAACTCCTGCCATTGAGGGCGGTCCTTTTATTTGTATGGGTGCGAGTGGTCAGGTCGCCGATTCAAATCTACCATTTTGGGGATTCGTCTGATTTGGGAGCTGGGAACTCAACTACACAAGATGAAATTCACACCTTCCCCGAGGCAGGGGTAAGTAGATAGATGGCTCCCTTAAGGGTTGATACCGGGGCTTTAACGATATGGCGCCACACACCTTTTCTTTGCCTGAGAAGTGTTCACACATAGTTGGACTATGTTGTATTATTCATTAGAGGAATTAGTGGTACTTAAGGAGTGAGATGTAACTACAGGGGCAAAACGGTAATTTGGCCCAACTATACTTACGAGCATCTGTGAAGGGTCATCGTACTCATGATTGGTTATATCTGATGGACACAGAAATATATCTGTGGTAAGAAAAGTTCAGCTGTTAGTCTTTAGTGGAATGCCTGACAGTTAACGGATGGTGGATCTCGTGGCTAAAGAGTTTAGTCAGCTATTCACGGACCGTTGGAGCTTTGAGCCACAGGTCCATTAGGTCCCCTGGGTAGCTTGGATAAAGTCGAGAACCAATGTTTGGGTTAATTTGAAATGTTCAAATTGACAAGAGGAAGTTTGATTATATATTATATAATTGGCTAAATGTATGAGATACATTATTTTGAAAAAAATTAGATATAAATATGATTTATATCAAGTAGAGGAGAAAATACTATAGTAGATATGTGATATCAAACTATAGGGTAAAAAAATATATTATATGATTATATTTATTATTAATTAATTGGTTAATTATAAGATAATGCCAAAAATTTAATTATAAGATAATTACGCCAAAAATCATGTTTGGACGTGGGTTAGTGGGAAACCGTCGGTTATTGTAACCGATGAAATAAAAATGAAATCGTTTTATTTTGAATCGTCATCCCAAAAGAAAAGAAGGAAGGCGTGCATTGGTAGAATTCTAAGCGATCGCTTAAGAAAATCAAGAGACTATACGATAGCTCTTCTCCACCTAAATGATTGTCCACCTCGCGCTAAATGATCGCATACTGTTGCCTATACAATTGGATAGCTTCTCTAAATGATCATATAGTGTTCCAATTTTACTAAACGATCGTTCAGTAAATCCTACACGGTCGTGTAGCTCCTCCTAAACAATAAGCATTTCTACTATGTGATAGCATTTTCTTCCGTCCCACTTGCTTATCGCCTACATGATTTTTGTTTCCTCCTTCCTCTACCAAATTCACCAAAGCCCACCATTTGGGTTTTCACTCCGAGAATACCTGGGGCTCTTTAGTGGTGGTGTCATCCCTGCGGCGTTCGTTTTCGTGCGATTGTTCGTGCTGCTTTTGTTGACGTTGTTGCTAGATGCTGGTAGATCACGTGGAGGGTTTCCACTGCATTGGAGTTATGAAGTGTGAAGAACTTCTTAAACTGGTATGGAACTCTCTCCCTTATTATTTTTCTTATTCTTAGCATGCTGTTAATTAGACTTTGTTTGCATAACTGTATGTTGGATGTATTTTGTTGTATTTCGGTCACTTGAGATCGGAGCGATCCGAATGCGTTCATGGAACTCTCGAAAAGAGATCCTTCACCTCGGACATTCTTCCATCGGATGCGATTCTCCACAAGTGGCACAACTCGTGCTCGTCCGTTCAATTATGTTGACCTACCCTCTTTGCGTTCCAAGGCTGTTGATCACGATGCCCTGTAATAGATTGATCATTGCATTCTTTTGATTCTATAAAGATGCGATGGCCCCATTGTTTGCGTCACCTTCTTGGATTTTTAGTCGTCAATCGCTTTCGCGCCAATCTTCGTGATTCTTCGAAATGCGATCAAGGATATTTTTAGCCTCATCATAAGTTTTATCAAGCAGACCACCAGCTGCTGCCGCATTGGCAGCTGTCTGTGATGCAGGGTTCAAACCGTGATAAAATATCTCCATCTAGAAACAGTCTAGTAAGCCGTTGTGCGGACAATCTCGCACCAATCTCTTAAACCTCGCCTAGGCGTCGCTGAACAATTCGTCAATTTCCTGTTCAAAATTTGTAATCAACTTCCTCCTTCTTGCCTTTTCGGTAGGAGGGAAGTATTTCTTCATGAACTTCTCTACAACTTGTTCCCACGACGCTATCTCCCCTAGTTCGAGAGAATATGCCCATTTTCTTTCTTGGTCGCATAGACTTCAACATGGACAGGAGGATGCGAATAGACTTCAACATGGCAACAAGCGAGAAAGTCTCCTTATAGTCGACCCCCTCCACCTGGGTATAACCCTTTGCCACAAGTCTAGCCTTGAAGGTTTGAACCTTCCTATCAGCACCCCGTTTCCTCTTGTAGACCCATTTGCAACCTATCGCTTTTATCCCATCAGGCTGATCTACAAGATCCCATACTGAGTTGAAGTATATCGACTCCATTTCGAGATCCATGGCTTTGACCCATTCATCCTGGTTAACATCCTCTATTGCCTTCTGATAAGACAACGGATCCTCAACGTCGCCATCGGCTACCATAGCCAGGATTTTCGTGAAACCTAGATAGTGAACAGGTGGCTTCGCAACCCTCCCACTACGTCAAGGTTCCCTCAACTCTTGAGGTGGAACTGACCTACCAGATGAACTATCATCAACAACTCTTGCTGATGAAGTAGGCTCTTCAACAACTCTTGTTGAAGTTTCAGTAGTTTCGTTGGAAAGCTCACGTAACACGATCTTGCTACATGGACTGTGCTCCCTAATATGATCCTCATCCAGAAAGGTAGCATTCATAGACACAAACACTCTGTTATCCATAGGATCATAAAAGTAACCCCTCGTGTACCTTTGAGGTAGCCTATAAATAGGCACAACCTCGATCGTGGTTCCAATTTCTTTGGATTAGCCTCAAGTACACGTGTTGGGCAACCTCATATGCGAAAGTGACGCAAAGTAGCTTTACGCCCGTTCCACAACTCTAGAGATGTTCTTTCAACACTCTTAGAAGGAACACAGTTGAGTATATACACTGCAATCTCCACTGCAAAACCCCAAAACCAGCATGGTAAGAAAGCGTAACTCATCATCGACTGAACCATGTCCAAAAAGGTTCTGTTTCTCCTCTCCGCTACACCATTCTACTAAGGTGTACTGACAATGAGAGTTGGGAAACAATACCATGTTCTATCAAATAGTTTTGGAACCCCGAATCCAAAAACTCTCCACCCCGATCTGATCGAAGTGTTTTAGTTCGTCTATCCAATACGTTTTCAACTTCAACCTTGAACTCTCTAAACTTTTCAAAAGATTTAGACTTCCGTTGCATCAAATAAACATACCCATACGGAGAGTAATCATCAGTAAAAGTGATGAAATACTCATAGCCTCCCCTGGCTCGCACATTCATCGGATCACAAAGGTCAGAATGCACTAACTCTAAAGGCTCTTTGGCTCAATAACCTTTTCCAGTAAAAGGTCTTTTAGTCATCTTGCCCGGGCAAGATGCGCACACTGGTAAAGAATTTTCCTCTAACTTGCTTAGAATTCCATTCTTCACCAACCTCTAAATCCTATTGAGATTGATGTGCCCTAATCTAAGGTGCCAAAGATGAGCATTTTTCTTTGGAGAAACCTTTTGTCGTTTATTTTGAGTTATGACAGTTTTAAACATCTCTAGGTTATCGTGGAAACTCGTTGCTAATGGCCTTAGCACATATAAGTTATTTTCTAGATTTGCTGAACAAATTTCAACTCCATCTTTATGAATAAACACTTTATTCAATTGAAAATTTAGAGTATAATTACACTATATCAGACACTTTACATAAATCAAGTTTCTTTTCAACTCAGGAACTACATAAACATCATGCAAAATGATAAAATTCTTCTGTAAAGTCAAATGGACTCCTCTCACTACCACAACTGAGATGACATGCTCGGTGCCTACTCGCATCATCATTTCACCAACCTCCAGCTGCTGCCAATATCTAATCCCCTAAAAAGAAGTATAAACATGATTAGTGGCCCACAGTCAATAATCCAGGCAGAATCATCATTTTCATTCTCCACTATTAGCATAATATGTATTGTCGTAGTTTCCGGCAATGGCGCCAAAAACTTGATGCGTTGTAAATGGTGATGCGATTATGGGATGAATTGTAGTGATGTGTTATGTGTTGCACATGCAAGTTTTCCTAACAAGACCCAAGTATAAGTTTCACTATTTTTCCTGGTAAGTCCAGGGTTGAACATAGGGACTACTGAGTAAATATGCAACAATAAGTTTGATTCCTTTGCGGTGGCGAAAACAAATAAGTTGGATGATGTTTTGTTTAAGTATATTTCCTATGCGACGGAGTTCGAATAAAGAGTTGATGAAATCGAGAAGTACAATGAGTATGTGATGAATGGGTTGAGAAGGGGTTTAGCTAACACTTCCTAAGATTGCGTACAAGTTATGCGATCATGCTACACACAAACAACAGCATGTCATCTCTCAATGAAAATGCCATAATTCCTATTTCTGGGACGCATGCGATGTATATGAAAATGTCGATAGGAATTATGTCTAAGCCTCTATTCTTGTCTATGTGATGATGAATGATGCACATATACACAAGGTGGCCGCATACTATCATATCCTATTTATAGGGTACATGCGATGCGTAATAGCAAACAAAACTTATGTCTAATTTTCTATCTCTTGCTTGTGCGATTCTAATCTGACTCTCTCAAGCCTAGATTCTAATCTGACTCTCTCAAGTATCTCTAAAGGGTGAATGACGTATACATAAGACAAGATGATCGCATAAAGTATAAATCTTAGGTCATGCTAGCTAAGTGCTTCTCAACCCATTCAGAAATTTAGCTACTCATGCGAAGTATGGAGAGATTGAACATAAGGTGAAATGAGATTTCCATTGTCTTATAGCAGAATATAGAATAACAATAGAATGTAGAGATAAGAAGCCCGGTAGCAATGTCTTGCTGCCTGTGGCCTTTTACACTACCTTTTCACTCCAACTCTGCCCAGATGAATATCCTTGCTTTCACAAGTGTTGGCCCTCTCTCCTTTTGTAGCACTTCCTAGCAGTCTTTCGACCTGTCCAGGAATGATCTCTCGACGTCTTCTTCTCTTAGCTCGTCTTCGTCTCTAAGTATAAGTATAATTATGAGTAGACTAACGACTCTCTATCTTGTATATGATCTCTATTTTATATATTGCAAACTCTTCTAATGATGGTGGCCTTCGGTATTTATAGAGTTCAAGGTGAAGAAGATTTTCTCTCTAATGATTGCAATGATGGGCGGTTATTAAATCTCCTACTCTGATGCACCGATTAATGGTCACCGAAAGTTGAGTGTACTTGCTATAGTGATTCGTTAAACTAAATTCGGATTCGACCGTCGTCAGCTTTCCATCCAATCTTGATTTATTATGCTATCACCTTGATGCGCAGTCTTTATGCGGCCACCTTCTTGAGCATCTTCTCACGAACGCATACGATCGTAATCTTTCAATGCTCGTGGACGCCTAATTCCTTGGATCGTGATTTAACTTGCGCCAGCGCATTTTTCCTGTACAAAATAAGTAAATTAGTTGCTTTTATGCAATGGGCGCATGCAATCGCAATTTTTTCAATTTAGCACTTTTGGACATGATTTTGTATATTTTTACCGTTGCAATCTCTCATTGTTTTACTTATTTGCACTGTAATAACGTGTATTTCTATCCGTTAACAACATTCCCTGTAGGGACTCTATGATCTCATGCGCCGAGATCATAGGCTCATGCTTCTTGGCCAAGATATAGGCTCGGGCCTTCTCGTTTGCCCATGTCCAATGCTCATAGGCCTCCCGAACATTTCGAGAGGCCTTTTGAGGTGGAATAAGAGGACACTCCTCCATAAGGACGAACCACAGGTCATCGATGATTAATATGGTTGTGATCGTGTGTTTCCATCTAGCGTAGTTTTCGCCAGTCAGTTTGTCGATGCTAAGTAGAGCTAAAGTGGCGGTAGCCATAATTACATTGCTGAAAAACGAAAAAAACTTAATAAGTCTATGCAATACCACATTTTAACACCAATTTTAGTTTTAGCAAAATAGTTTCCAAGTACCATAAGTGAAAAGACTTCTATTTCGCAATGATGTCCCAGGAGGCAAGACAAACGTCACTTGTGGGGTGATCAGATGCCCCTTTACTAGGATGAGACACTCTCAACTATTAGGCACAAACAACTCTTGTAACTGACCCTAACAGTCACCATTTTTCGATTCAGAACTGTTAACCCTTAACAATTCCGCGTAAGTGTAACCCCTCATTTTTTACCCTAGAGTTCTGCCCTAATGCGCCCATTGTCGAAAAAAATCATATTAGAATAAGAGACTAAAGCGACCTTATCTTATGCAGGAGGTCAGATAAAGAATCGTGCAAAACTGCCATCCTATAGGGGGACACTCCCAGGGTGCCTCGAGACGATGTACAGAAACGTTATCCAACCTAATGAGAGAGACCGTGGGATATGTTGTCGCACGTCCCACTCCCACTTACTATGAACATTCTCTCCGTCCACCTTGATATTAACCTACCGAAACACCATCCTTTAGGGGGACACTCCCAGGGTGCCATGAGGCCGAGGATAGATCTCATAGTGTGAGCATAAAGGGAGAAACGCGAAGATGTTTAAATGAAGTATCATATACCCCAAGTACCTCCCACTGAATGTTCTACTTAGGGGTTCATGACCATCCGGCTACTGATTTTATCTAAGTTAGTTTACTTTGCACAAAAACAACTCTTGCCTTTGAAATTAAACAAGTTAAGTAGTCACATTAAACTCTTTAATGGATTGTCCTCAAATTTTCATGCATGCATCAAATCTATCTAATTCATATTTCTAGGTAGGTTCCCAGGTCGGGGTGTTCCATTTCTGTCAGCTTATATACCCCAGCCTAGACAGAACCCACCTTAGACAAAAGGTCCCTTATATCTAGATTTACTACACTTTTAATCTTTTATTAGTCAATTTAATCCTATTAAACTGATTAAAAGATTAAACCTTAGGTTACTAATCTCATTAGAACCATGATCTTAGGTCTATCTCCACTAAGTTTTAAAACACTTTTAAAACCATGATTCAAGCCTAAGTTCGCATGCATGCTTTCTTATAGATTTTAGTTCTAATTTTCTTATAACCCTTATAAAAGAAACAACCAAAACCCATACACATTGCCATGCACAACTAGGTATTTATAACACTTATAAATTTTAACCTATGTGTCATGTGTCATGTAATATCCATTCATTACTATATATAACTCTAATATACTTGTAATGAACCAAGCAAACATGCTTCCATACACCCTTATACTATAACACTTATAATATAAAGATGATGCATGTCTATGCTTAATGCATGCATAAATATAATTCTTATATTATATAATGCATGAGCATGCTCTTATGTAATTTAAATCATGCAAACTCTAAATCATAACTCTTATAATATAGAGATGATGCATGACCAATGCATAACCTAAGGTGAGATTTTAACTATATGGCATACCATATGACATATAATCAAACATGCATCCTATGTACATTCACCAAAGACTAATGGACTGAGGTGAAAAGCCTCAAAAAATCAGAAATTAAAATTCTATCTATTACATTTCTCTATCGAGCAAATCAGTTCACAGGCGAACATGGTCTTAAACCGCCCGGATGAAGCCTCCCTGATCGTTTAGCAAATTGGCCGGGTATCCACGATTGTTTAGCTACGATCGAGTACCATATACAATGTGATGAAGCATGAGGCACTCAATCATTTAGTGCACCGAATACAAACATGCAAGTCTAAATGATCGTTTAGACGACGACGTTGCTGTGAAGCACGATCGTCTAGACGATCATAGAACAAGCGCTTAAAGTAACATTTTACTCCACGATCGTGTAGTCAATAACTAAGTGATAAAGCTTGCTGAGCTACACGATCATCTAATGCGCGCGCATCAACATGCTGCCGAGTATCCCATATTCAATGATCGCTTACCCCATCGTTTACACGACCTAATCAACACTTGGTTGTCTTCTTCCTCGAAGTACAACGCAACTTCTTGCCTTGAAGCCTCATCACGAGCGACTCACAAAGACTAAAACTCTTTAAATTACAAACTCGATAGCAAGTTAACACGCCCAAAAAAATACAGGGGCCCTTATAATTAACTTTGAATGTAAAAGAATTAAATAACCAGAGGCATCATCTCAAAAAATTCCATTAATCCACATCTATAAAACTATTTAACAATTAAACAGAGTGCAAACATGCTTTACCCAATGAGAAAGTAAATGCTATTCTATACATCAATGAATTTAGAATATCAGAATCTGACTCTGATACCAATTGAGAAACTCTTATCAAAGAGTACCTATGAGCGGAAGTAAGATCGTTCCAAATTCATTATGACAGAAATACCGCACTCACAAACATACAACAAGTTATGCATCTACAAAGAAATTACAACATGCTTTTAACAATTAAATGACAAAGGACAAGAGGCTTACCTTAGAAGAACTTTTATTCCCTTGATCTCGCACTCTCGTCAATCTCAGCAACTCTCGTCGTGGTTGTGCATGCTAAGGCTATTATCCACCAAATCTCGTTGTCGCTCACCACCGAATGGTCTTCTACACGAATAGGTAGTAAGAAGGATACCACCTCTCAGTAACCTTAGTATTCTCGAAGTGAGAATCCAAGAGGTGTGGGCTCTATTGGATTTGGTAGAGGGGAAGAGGAAACTACGATCGTTTACAATGACCAAGCAAGTGGGAGATTTTTTGTGTCTATCTTATAGATGGGTGCTTGATCGTTTAGCAAAAGGTGCACGATTGTTTAGAAAAATGGGACTGATCATTTAGACGATCGTTTAGGTAAAATTGCTCATGCATGTGATCATTTAGGAAAGCTACACTTGTACAGGATCGTTTAGGAAAAATTGAGCTATCGTGTATGCTCTCGTTAGCCAAACGATGGGTAGTGTACTAATCGTGAAGTGATTATCCGATCTCTTTGCAAAATGAAAACTATTTTTATTTTATCATTCAGTTACAAAAACTGAATGTAACCTCCCATTATTATGTACGGTTATGGAGAAAAACCACCAACAATTATCTCATAATTGTTTAATTAAAATAAATATAATCACATTATATTTATAACCTATAGTTTAATATCACATCATATGCAACATATAAACCATAGTTCTTTTCTCCTCCACTAGATATAAATCATATTTATATCATTTTCCTCCAATTAATGTATCTCATACATCATGTCAACTATATCATATATAACTGACCCGTTTAATCATATCATATATAATCAAACTCCCTCTTGTCAATTTGAATACTTCAATTTGACCCAAAAACTGATTCTCAACTTGAATCCATTGAGCTACCAAGGGGACCTTATGGACCTGTGGCTTGAAGCTCCAACAGTACGTGAATAGCTGACTAAACTCTTTAGCCATGAGATCCACCATCCGTTAACTGCCAGACATTCCACTAAAGACCGACATCTACACTTTTCTCACCACATATATATTTCTGTGTCCATCAGATATAACCAATCAACGGTACGATAACCCTTCACAGATGCTCATAAATACAGCTGGGCTAATTTACCATTTTGCCTCTGTAGTTACATCTAACTCCTTAAGTACCACTGATCCCTCTAATGAAGAATACAACATAGTACTACTATGTATGGACACCTCTCGGGCCATGAGAAGGTGTGTGGCGCACATTGTTCAAACCCCGAAATCATCCTTTAAGGGAGCAATCTATCTACTTACCCCTACTTCGGGGAAGGAGTAAATTCCATCTTGTGTAGCTGAGTTCCCAGCTCCCCAATCAGACGAATCCCCAAAGTTGTAGGTTTGAGTCGGCAATCTGGCTACTCGCACCCATGCAAATCAAATGATCGTCCTCAAAGGCAGGAGTTCTGAACTCACTTAGGATTGAGGTCATGTTACCTATGGTCATCCTAGTGAAGTGAAGTCTCTGTCATGAACGATATTATATAACGAGACTATAACACTTCGTGGTTCGGTCTTATAGAAACTCCTTTGTATAGGACGCCCCCGCTTGCATGTCTCCACATGAATGATCAGGATTAGACCATCTGTAGTAAGTTGCAACACTTGTAACTATTCTACAAAGTGGGCCGTATCTATAGTGTCACCAGGATAAGGTTTCCCTCCTATATCCATATACTACATACCATTTTAGTTATCACTTAAGGCATGATCCACCAGTATGTCTCCACATACATGCTTAAGTTACAACGAAAACCAAGGATCTTAGTTTATTGGTTTGTGGTAAAGTAATTAAAATGTCTCATGTTTCATAGACAATAGTGAAGAAAATATCATATATTATTACATCACAAGCGTTTGTTCAATACAGTGTTTACAAACTACAGGACCCAACGAGAGTTTAGGATATCATTTCCAACACGGTCATCCCCCAAGTTTTGATTGGTTGAAATGAGTTAATCGGTTGGATTGCAATGTTGGAAAATATTGTCTGTGTGTACTCCATGACTTTCGCAAGGTATAATTGATACAAATAACGACATACGAGATGCATCACTGTTTTCTAAAAAAAGCTAAGGTCTTCATCGTTGATTATGTCGATAGGGGGAGTTGGGACCAATAAATTGTAACAACATTTGATGTGTATATCAAACATATCCAGATCGATATTCAGTCGTTGGTGCATCATAATCACTAATTCACTGACAATTATATTATCTCTGACTTTCAGACCTTTCATATGAAATCCAACATAATTCCTTCTGGACTCATCCCAATCCCCACAAATCGTACAAAGATGCAAAGTAGCGTCATTAATCTACAATGGGATAAGTAAATCTTAAGCAAATATTGTAATTTATGACCGACCATTTATGTATATACACACAATCTTGTATTAAGTTATAAACGATCATATACTAAGTTATAAACGATCATGTAATAATTTATAAAAGACCGTACAATATTTATAAACGATCGTGTAGTACTATATAAACGATCATTCAGAAATTTATATACGATCACATATACAATACTAAGTATACAATCATTTATAAATTAGTACACGATCATTTACAAATTACTACACAGTCGTTTATAAATTACTGCACGTCGTTTATAAATTACTATACGATTGTTTATAAATGACTACATGATCGTTTATAAATTATTACACAGTTGTTTATAACTTAGTATACGATCGTCTAGTAATGCTAAACGATACTTGTATTGTAATGAACGATTGTGTATATGTTACTATACGATCGTTCATTTAATGCTAAGAGCCATCTGGGACAATAAATATTGTAGAATATCACTTACATTGTCTCTGTTTTTGAATTTGACGATGAAAGCGATCAACGAAAATTTTGGACTGAAACTCTGAGAGAGCACTCTGAGAGAACAACGGGAGAATTGCGGGGGGAGTTCAAATACTAAGAGTGACCTTCTATTCTGTTAATACCAATATTATTAAATGCTATTGGTAGAATATTAGTTGAGAATAAATGCTTTGGTGGAATGTTGGTGTTATATTGAATACACATTGAATGGTTGAAGGAAGAAGATGGAAGGCTTTGGTCAGAAGGATTTTTAAAATTGGAGGTAATTTTTGAATTTCGTATGACAAAAGGTTAATGGTAGAAAAGTTTTTGGTTTTTGGGTATTTTGTGAAATTTTCTGAATAAAAAAGTCACTTTTCCAATTATATCTATTGCTTTTCCACGCGTTATAAAATATAAATATATCGACATTCATTTGCCGCCTCATTTTAAATGCTACATAGCCTTAACATTACACTTCCTTCCTCGACAATCTTCTCTTCTACAGGAAAGATGAATTCTGATTCTTCTCGCTCGGCTAATTCCTCCAGCCACAGATCCAAGCGAATTATCGACAATTCATCTCCGTCGAACCCTTCCAGTAGCGGTGGCAACAAGAAGAAACGGATCAACCAGAAAACCCTAGGCGTCGCATGGGGAGCCAATTCCATTTCAGCCTCTCGCTTCTCTCGCAAATCCCCGTTTTCAGATTTCGGAAGGTTTTTTGTTTGTTTTTCCCTCTTCGTTTTCACATGTTCTATTTGTTAGATTTGTATATGGCTTTAATTTGAATTTCACCTTTGCTCTTTGGAAGAAAATTTGGTTAGTTGAACCACCATATTTCTTTTAACGAATGTTCTACATGAAGTTAAGTGAATTTTGGTCTTGGAGGGGCTTAAAGTTATCAAAGGACTAGCTGCTCGCTTTATAATTGAATTACTTTAGCTTCTTAATTGCTGTTGAGGATTTTCGGTGTGATGTGATTCTAACTTATATAGTGTATTTATCATCTTTTTCTCCCTCAAATACTTTGCTCTGGACGCAGTTACATGGTAGAAAAGACCAGGAAACTGCATAATCAGTTTAATGTTGATGCTTCAAGTGCTTCACATAGTGGTGCGAACTCAGGAAATCAAATATTTCAGGGCGTGTCTATCTTTGTTGACGGTTTCACGATTCCTTCCAGTCAGGTAGTCTATTTAATAATTTTGAGTTGAGCCGTGAATGTAAAGTAAAACTACTGAAAAGTATGAGTAGGAATTTACAATTTTACACTTATTCTTTCAGCTTTTGAGCAATTTTAGCAGTTTCTCTTTCCTTCGAGGTGAAAGATATTGAGAAAAACTGGAGACTTTACAAATTATCACCTTTTTAGGCTTGTCCATATCTATTATTATTTTTAATTAGAATGACAATATTGTAGAGTGTTTTGTGGGCAATTTTTACTGCCTTACTGATTACAAGTTAAATTCAGGAATTGCGGGGTTATATGTTGAAGTATGGTGGAAGATTTGAGAATTATTTTTCAAGACGTAGTGTTTCTCATATAATTTGCAGTAATTTACCGGACAGTAAAATAAAGAATCTCAGGTTTGGTTCAAAATTTATCTTCATTGTTAAAAACTCGCAGTAGTTTTGTTTTTGGTGAAGAATTAAGATAAACTCTTTTGTTGGTTATTTTTCAGGTCCTTCAGCGGTGGACTCCCAGTTGTGAAACCCACATGGATCTTGGATTCTGTTGCTTGTAATAAGCAATTAAGCTGTAAGTTAATGCATTGCTTTTATAGTTTTATGTTTAGATATGTAAATTTAATTAGTGGATAATTGCTTCAGGCATTAGGAACTATTTAATTCCAGGTTGTTGTCAGCGCTTAAACAACATCAAGCTATTTCCTTTGTCCCCACCCCCCCCACACAAAAAAGGGTATCGAAGAGAGATGCAAATTAACTTTTGCACCTGATAGGTGATATGGATCACATTTTGCTGTATAACTTTGTCCCAATAAATAAAAAGGTCTCAAAGAGAAATGCAGACAAAATTTTGACCCTGGCAGCTGATATTGTACTCATTTTTCTTTTTCTAGGGGTTCCTTACCAACTTGATCAGCTTGTAAGTAATCAACCAAGATTATCAGAATTCTTTTCTATGAAAAAAGGTCCAACGCTGGAGAAACCCAAAATTTGCATGACTACTGAAAAGAAATATGGAACAGAGGATTCACTGTCCCCGGTGGCTGTAAATTTAGAGGATACCACTTCATCTGAAGTGACTGAACAGATAGAATATAGAGCAGAAATGCATTCTGACTCTGAAATGAACCTTCAAGATAATGCAGATGCTGAACTGAATGAGAAGTCAAGTGATGATTTAGAGGCTACCAAACTAAAGGATACAAATATATCCGATGTAGATGCATCTATTGAATATAAACCACAAGTTTGTGAAAGTTTTGAGATGTGTCCTCGAAAGGACGCTGATGTAGAAGTACAGAAATGGCCAAGCTATGAAAAATGTAATTATGTAGATGAAGAACCAGGAGTTGTTGATGTGGGTCAGAGCAGTGAAGAAAATACATCTAGTTTGCATGGTTTGTCTGCATCAACTCACAATGGTAGTACCAATAATGATCATAGTGATGGATCATCAAGTTCTATGGTGGCTGGGTCTTCCAAGCTGCAGCATTCAACTCTTGGAAATCCAGATTTTGTTGAAAATTATTTCAAGGTATTTTAGGTTATTCAAGAGTTTTTTCCTACACTGAGTGTTTTGATTGATGACATTTATCTTAACTACTTTACTTTCGTCCACGTCTTCTAAATCTTGACATTTATAACTTATAATAGAGGGCTGCAGAACTAGGTCCTATCAGGCGTCTTAGTGAAAAATCAGATGTTCTAGAAAAACTCTAGGTCCTTGTTTCTAGTACTTTTACTATTTCATTACAGCATGATGGTAACTTTTCACTTTTTGCCATTTCATAGACTAAATTTATTTTCTTCAATCTACAGAAGTCAAGGCTGCATTTCATTGGAACTTGGAGAAATCGTTATTATAAGCGTTTTCCACGATCAGCTAATGGGTCCAGTTCTGTGATTTCTCATATGAATGGTTCTTCCCATTATCAGTCTGCCACTATTATCCATGTTGACATGGTAATGTTTGAGCAATATTCGTCCTTCAAATATCTGCATGTTGGCTTTTGTCGTCACTATTCTTTTTAGATGGTTACTTTTTACTTTGTAGAACTTGGGAGTTATTTTTTATTCATCATTATATATTCGTTAATTCATTTTGAAGTATAGTAATACCAGTATGCTGCTGCCTCAGGACTGTTTCTTTGTCTCGGTGGTTATTCGAAATATTCCGGAATTTAAGGATAGGCCGGTAGCTGTATGCCACTCAGATAATCCTAAAGGAACTGCAGAAATTTCCTCTGCAAACTACCCAGCTCGAGGTTATGGTTGGTCTTCTAGTTCTTTATTTATGTAATCTATAATTCAAATCCAAGGCTTTTCTAGAGTATCGATTGATTCTTCTCTCTTTGGCCATATCTATCAAGGAGTCAGAGCGGGAATGTTTGTTAGGGATGCAAAGGCTCTTTGTCCTCATCTTGTTATTTTTCCATATGACTTCAAGTCCTATGAGGAGGTAAGTGGTGGCTCTCCCTGGGTTGTCATTTGGCAATCAGTTTGCTTATGGAAGATAAAAATCATATTCTACTTCTAGTATCTTCCATGTACAAAAGATGTTTTGATGGCATCTGACATCTTGGGAAATATGCAGGTAGCTGATCAGTTCTATGACATATTGCATAAGCATTGTGAGAAAGTGCAGGTCTGTTTCAGACAGCATTTCTTGTAGGCAATTCAATGTGATTTGCTTCATTAATGTCACTACTTGTGTCAAATGCAGGCCGTAAGTTGTGATGAAGCATTTTTGGATATCTCGGGCACGAACAGGGTAGATCCTGAGGTCTTGGCTTCAAAAATAAGAAAAGAAATTTTTGATACAACAGGATGTACTGCAAGTGCTGGAATAGCTACTAATATGCTAATGGCTCGCCTTGCCACCAGAACTGCAAAACCTGATGGTCAGTGTTACATTCCTTCAGAGAAGGTAGGTTCTAGAAATTCTTCCACTGAACCTTTAGTTGGTCAAATCACCCAGCGTTACAACATTGTGTTTCAATTCTCGTTAGATTAGTCCATTTTGATGTCTTGAATGTTTAATCATGTATTTTGTCTTATAAATCACTTCACTATTTTTATGTGTACTCTTGAAGGTAAGAGGGATTGTCCTTTCAACTTTACATGGAAGAATTAGTTTAGACATATTCTTTTTAACCAGAGACAAAATTTTTCATTGAAAAATTGAAAAAATATAATGAGACTTGATATTTAACAATATACACTTTGAAAGGGGTGAAAAAACTAAATGTGATGCAAACAAACGAAGATTGAAACTCAACAAAGAACAAAATTGAAAAAAGAAGCTCCCAAAAGGAGCAGAAAAAGGAAATAAAAGATTAACAAAACAAAGAAATTTCTTTGTATATTATTCAAGTAAATACTTCCATTTACTGTCAAGTAGAATGTGTATAAGTTGTTCTTGTATTCCATTTCATTTTTGTAGGTTGATGATTATTTAGATCCGCTTCCCATTAAGGATCTTCCTGGAATAGGGCATGCCTTAGAGGAGAAGTTGAAGAAAAGAAGTGTTTTGACTTGTGGTCAGCTGCGTATGATATCCAAGGTGGCTCTGTAGTTCTCTCTATGGCTTGTTTGTTTGGTCACCATAGGTTTACATTAATGTCAAGAAATTGAGACATATTTATTATTGTTTTTTTGAGTTGCAATTTTCAATATGATTTTTTTTTTCTCTTCAAAACCCTTGAAAATGTGTCATACAAGTAAGTTGTCAAGACTCAAGAGACAAGGCAAAAGATTAAAAAAAAAAAAAAGTAATGTTTCCTAGAAAACAGCTACATCAATAGAAATAGTAGGCTTTGAATAAATATCATACGAACACTCTATTCTGATAGAAAGATTGTTGAAGAGAGGTTGAATATATCTTTATTGGAGGAGAGAATGGTTAAGGATGCAACCAAGAGAGGTTGGTGTGACAAAGAGGATAGGGTCATCTCATGATAAGATTTGTAGTTGATCCCTATCAGCATAAGTAGTAGGCTTTAGAGAGGAGTGGACTTGGAATATGATACTTGCTTCATTGTATTAATGAAAATTATAATAAAATTTGGTAATTTCTTTAATGTAATATAATGATTTTGAAAATATTTGATACGAAGTTGATAATTGATTTAGTATTGCACAACATTTGTTTGTATGTTATCATCATTATTATTTTCTTTTGGAACTTTTTTCTATTTTATTGCATGATTGGCTGTAAGTCCTCAGTAGTGGCTCTGTAAAGGATCTGCTGGTGAGTGGATATTGATGTAGGGTTGCCTTTGTCCGTATACATAATAGAGAGTTTGTTTGTGGCTGTGCTATGACTAAGTTATTTTGCTGAGTTTGTTATTCTCAAACTAAGTTATCTGGAATGATTGCTTAATTTACTCTTGACGAGTCCAGGATTCTCTTCAGAAAGACTTTGGATTAAAAACAGGGGAGATGTTATGGAATTATAGTCGGGGGGTGGACAATCGTGCAGTTGGGTTGGTTCAGGTTTGGCAAAGAGATAATAAACCATATACTTTTTCATTAACTTTTACATGTTTTGCTTAATTGAATTACAATTTTTTCTTGTTTTGTTTCTGAACTGTTATGTTACAATACAATACTAAATATATTACTGCATTAGATTATCCAGTAAGAGTAATGGATGTACTACAACCACTCAAAATCTTCACTGTTCTCTGTGAGCAAGACTTGATAACTACCTTAATGTTTCACTTGTTGAGAATTAAGAGTAGACAAAGCAAACTTATCCTTTTGATCTGCATTATAGAATGATAGAGGCATTATTATATGTCTGTGTAAATAGGATTTTATTAGTCTTTTGGTGTAATATAACTATTATAGTTTAAGGCTTCTATTTGTGCCTATAAATGGTACTTCCTTTGGAACTATTGAAAATTTTAAAGAAGTCCTTTTGAGTTGAATCATGATAAAAGATGCACTATTTCGTCTCATATGTTGATGGACTACTGCGTTGGGGAGTTTGGGATTCTCTTCAGGGGTTTGGGTTCAAGATTTTCATGTAAATACAATAATTTGAAACCCTTGTTATGAGAGTCATCTTTCTGGCAAATCCTCTTTGGAAATTAGTATGGGTGACGCAGGGATATAATACAAGGGTGGCCCTCCCCAATATCTCTGTGATCAACAAAATTAAAGATGAAAAGGAAAACGGTGGATGGAGTAGAGTGGTACTACTCTGTATATTTTCCAAATAATATTTGCTTCGCAACAGTGACCTAGTTTTGTTATCTTGATTTTCTTACATTTTCTCATAATTTTCTATTTCTCATGTTTACCCTGCTTATGATTTAGGAAAGCAAATCCATAGGAGCTGAAGTGAACTGGGGTGTTAGGTTCAAGGACTTCAAAGATGTGGGTAACATAAAGGGTTGCACGTTTACCCATTTAAGATGAAAAAATATATGAGTGAATTAAGAACTAATATTTTAACTATTACAGTGTCAATGCTTTCTCTTGAACCTTTGTAAGGAGGTTTCATTACGGCTGCATGGATGTGGAGTGCAGGGACGTACCTTTACCCTCAAGGTACGTTCTCTTTCTTTTATACAGTGACAAACATTGTTGAGTTTTGTTCCTTCAAGATATGAATGGGATTTTTCCTTCTTGATTTATGTAGAAGTGTTGTTAGCATTCTTTTTGTGATGTATTTATTTAGATAAAAAAACGAAGAAAAGATGCTGATGAACCTACAAAGTATATGGGTTGTGGAGATTGTGAAAACCTGAGCCATTCATTGACGGTATAGTTGTCTGACAAATGGATCCCATGTCCTTTTTTTTAATAGTTCTAACCATGTTTGTGAAATTGTAGAATTCTTATTTATTATTTATGTAATCTTTGACATCTAAATTTGTAAGTTTTTTTTATTGTACTAGGTTCCTGTTGCCACAGATGACCTGGAAATTCTTCAAAGGATTGTAAAGCAGCTTTTTGGGGTTTTTGTCATAGGTAATCCTAAACTAGGCATAATTATGATTTTTCAGTTGATGGTAACATTCCTGTTTGCCATCCTGAACCACATGTTATTGATACTTTATATTGTCTCATCAACGTTTGTAACACTGAATCAGCATAAGAGAAAAATCACACCGCTGGTTTCTTTCCCCATATATTGTACATACATTGTAGTTTTCCTTTCTTACTGGACTAAAAGGCATCTTTTTGAATTGAGTTTGATACATATTCTTTTCTCTAAGAATTTCTATGATGTCCTTTTTGGTGCATGTAGATGTCAAAGAAATTCGTGGTATTGGTTTACAAGTTTCGAAGCTTCAAAATGTGGATATCTCTAAGCAAGGTAAGTTTGTCTGTATTATGATTTTCAGGCACTATTAATTTTGCTTCTGTGGAAATGAAAATATGTAAGCATAATGAAGAGAACTTGAGGGGGCCTCAATTTATGAAAACAATTTCAGTTGGCTAATCAAATACTGTTTCAGCAAGGAATATTGAAAAAGAGGGTGCTTTTGGGGTGTGATCCCTCAATGGTCGACGTTGGATTTGTGAGGAAAAGGAATAATAATCCTTCAAATTGAGCAACAAGATCATGTCACTTCCCTCGTTAACATTATTGAGATCTGTAAGGGATGTGTAACTATAGTAACTGAGAAGACCTTTCTGAAATTTTTGGGGGAACATTGTTTACGCAATCCAAGGAATTCAATCTAGGGAGTTCATCATCAACTATTTCTTGTTGGGCAAGGCCCTATTGAAATGTACAGCAGAGGATAATGCTTGGCTGCTTTGTTTGAATAAACGATGCTCTAGAGACTAGACAATTGAATTTGAAATTTTATCGAATATTGGTTACTTGTTGAATGAGAATATACTGAAAAATATGCCAAGTAATATAGGAAAGTTCTCTACACATCCATTTGTTATATCTTTAACCTGTGATCCATTTTAACATCTTCATTCCAACACTCCTTCACGAAGCTGTAATATCTAGGTAGGTAGTGAGGGGCTTGATATCTAACTATATATCATCCTAGAATCTAATATTCAATCAAACTCAAATCTGAAAAAGAAGTATTCATTTTATATTTAAAAGAGAAGTAATCAACTATTAATTAAATAATAGGTGGATTATTTTTGGTCTCTTACTTTTTGGCATGTTTTTTGTGGTATAGTTGGTTTCATGTGTGTGTGTTTTCTTCTGAAGGGATGAAAAGAAATTCTTTGGACTCGTGGCTTAGTTCATCTGCAACTACAAATGTAGAAAATAGTACTGGTCCTTTATTAAAGGAAAGGGCTAATATAGGTATGGGAGTTCTCTATTTCGTCTCTTTCCTTTTATAATTGATGTACTGCTGTTCTTTTCCATTGAATTGATTCTTTCTTATTTATTGTGACTATTAGGATTTTAAGCTGTAACAATAAGAAAAAAAAGAAAGGACATCATGCTAGCTCAACAGCTGTATTTTTCTCTCTGTTTTTTTCCCCCTCCTGTGAGGTATTGATATTATGGTGATGGTAATACTATCTGATTTGATGAGAGAGAAGGTGGTTGACGTAGCTCTTCTAGTCATTAGATTTGTATATGCTTACATTGTGAGCAGTTCAAACCCTATGGATGATGATAGAAATCTTGTTGTGAGGCATCGGTATTTCCATACTTGCATGTTATTTCTAATCTCAGTTCTTAGTTCTTATGTAAATTTTACCATTAGCAATTATTGTTCCTTGCTTTTCTAATATGTCATCTTACCTGCTCTGGAAGCGTCCCCATAGGGTTTCATGTATGGATATACACTCGTGTATGCATATAATCTGAGTATCTTAGTTCTCATGTGTTTATTCTTGGTTTGAAGGTGAATCATCATTCTTACTCTGTTTGTAATAATCTTAATAGATAATGAGAAACAGAGTGACGCTGGAACTTCAGATCAGTTATCTGCTGATCCTATTAGCCATCTGATTCAGATGGAGAATCACCAGCTCCATCGTGAAGCTTTGAACCCGGTTTCAGCTCCACCTCTGTGCAATCTGGATATTGGAGTTATAAGAAGCCTACCTCCTGAACTCTTTTCCGAGTTAAATGAAATCTATGGTGGGAAACTAATTGATCTTCTAGCTAAAAGCAGAGACAAAAATGAATTTTCCTCCTCTTCTAAAAGGGTTCCATCTCAAGGATCAGGAGGTAAAATTTATCTGGATAGTGATGCTAATTTTAAAATAATCTTTGTTGTCCGGTTTCTGTAACTGACAAAGATGATAATATATCTTTTTCTCCCTTTCTACTGTCAAATAAATGAAGGTGATGGACTTACTTTATCGGATATCCAAGGAAACAAAATACAGTCGGAAAATAAGGTATTATTTAATGGAGACTTTGGAATATATCTCATATTTTTGGTATTCCATCCCAACAGATCTAATAATTACAGTATAAGTTGATTACACTTACCTTTGTGTTTGTAGCTTCACTCTTTTTTTTTTTTTTTTTTTTTTAATCTGAATGCACAATCTACTGTGAAGAGAGGCATGCCCTTGATGTATTTATAATTGCTGAAGAGTACAGCCGCATTTTATTTTTCTAGCTCACCAGTCTTCGATTCACTCATGTATTTATGTGCTCTTTGGTGTTTTTGGTCCTATGTGACACAGCATATTGTTGGTCGTTCACCACCTGCACAAATTTCTGGGGAAGGATTGTGCAATTTGGTGACTCCTCTTCCCACCTCTGGATCTCATATAATTGATTTACTACCTTCATCTCTAAGTCAAGTAGATCCATCCGTATTGCAAGAGTTACCTGAATCACTGAGGGCTGATATACTTAAGCAACTCCCAGCACACAGGGGAAAAGAGCTTTCTTTGGAACATTCAGTAAAAAATCATCAGGAATCAGGCGGTGCTATTGACAATACTTCTGGCTTAGTCGATTCTTTTATGGAGAATGATCTTTGGTTTGGGAACCCACCTCTATGGATTGATAAATTTAAAGCCAGCAATTGTTTGATATTAAAGCTTCTTGCAGAGATGTATATAGAATCAGGGTCACCAGGAAATCTATATGGGATTTTGCTAAGGATTTTATCTCAATCTTGGCATCATTCAGCTGCAGATTCTGATAGTTGGGATGGCGCTATCGATGGTTTGTGTGAACTTCTTAAGCAGTACTTCATGTTGAAGATAGAGCTGGACATTGAGGAGACCTATGTTTGTTTTCGTCTGCTTAAGAGGTAATTTTGTATATTGGTTGAGATGACCAGGTGATGCAGGCATGAAATATTGTGCCCCTCTTTCAAGTGGTCTTGCCTTGCTATCTGGTTTTACGATATTTATCATCCACCTTTCTTACTTTTCTGAAATTTATGTATGACCATGCTGATCTAATATTAGAATTACATTAGTTGTAGGCTTCATTTTGTTATCCTTCATTTTTGTATCAGGTTAGCAATGAAGTCCCAGCTGTTTTTGGAAGTCTTCAACACTATTGATCCTTACCTTCAGGTTATTGCCTTAAATTGCTAATTCAGATAATTTAAACGTTTTAGTTTTCAATCAATGGTGTTTTCTTTTCATTAGTGCACCTTCTTAATTTTCTGGTATCCTGTGATTTCTCCCACAAATTGTACATACAATTCCTTTGATAGAATTGCCCCGTTGGACCTTTCCTTTTCTTTTAAGATGTTGGAGGTGGATTTTCTGTTTCTGTATTGAAGATACATATAATTTAACAGGCTGAAATTTGTAGCTATGACATCTTTATTTCTTTATCAAAGATGTTTAATTTTTTATTTTTCTTTATACACATTCTCATTGAATTTCAAATCATCAGGGGGCAGTTAATGAAATCTACGGCGGAAGTTTGAAGGTGTAGACCCTTAGTTTTTTCTTGACCAGTGGCGTTGAGATGGAAATGTATGTGCAGAGTAAGAGGCCTTTAACAATTCAAATAATTTCATAATACTCTCACTCCACTGAGATGATATTTTACAACGTGATCATCATTTGACAAACTTTAAACAAATATTGCCTATCGTTAATAATATACTTCAAATTGAAGCATCTAGAGACTAAATCCTTGAGTGTCTTTATCATGATTTTGCAACTGTTTAGGAACAGAATTTTGTTGGGAGGAGAGAAGGGGGAGTTTTATCCTCTAGCTTGTAGCACCAATGATTCTCGTATTATAGTTTTGTTTATTTATGAAATTGACCTCTACACATATTTTAGTCTTTATATAATTGTTGATAAAATGTGAAAATGTGCATCGCTGGGTTTGCTATTTACAACAATGTAAAATAGGGTTCTGTAAGAAGCACATGATTTGTCTTTATTTGAAGACAATAAAATTGATCTTCGAGAACTCTTGTTTTTTGAGTCAATGTACTCAAATAATTGTATGACTTGATTTGATTGAAGTCTGACTGTTTCTTTCAATTGTACGAAACACAGGTTAAATGTTCACAAATTGGAAGTGCCACCACTCTATCAAGCGCGGTATAAGATAAGAAAAGCATCCGTCTGAAATTTCCTTTGGCATGGCAGTAAAGACAGGCGGTTTCCATCTCACTTAATGAAAAGAGGTTAAACTCCCTATTGAAGAAGGTGGTCTGGGCATTGTGGATTAAAGCACAAGAATCAAGCCCTTCTAGCAAGGTGGATTTGGCACTTCCAAGCTATAAAGGGCCACCTTGGAGGAGAGTTATTGCTGTCAAATATAGTACCTCCCCCTTCAAACACAAGTCCGGTTGCACAGCTATTAAGTATTGATATAGTTAAATTTACCATAACTCACAAACTTAAGTTTTTGGGTTGAGTGGTGATTTACCATGGTATCAGGACAGGAGCAGAAGGTCCTCTTCGAATTCTTGTAATATCATTTCCACAAAAACGAATCACTTTACAAAATTTCCTTGGAAATCCATTATGAAGTATTGAGACTACGATGGATACCCTTGCAAAATTGGAAATAGACCCATGCACCTTTTGGTTGGACTCTTGGATCGACACGGCCCACCTTTATGCCGTCTATTCCTTTACTGTATTCTCTGTTCAATAAAAAAGAGAAGCATCCATCCGAGAAGCTTGCAATAATTCTTCTTGCTGGTATTTAGGCTTAAGGAGGAACCGAATGGAAGAAGAAATCATAGCATTGGCGTCGTTGTCACGCCTCCCATCAGCCAGGTATTTATCCACTCGGGAGAACCTTTAGGTTTTGAAAAAGGAATTAAATGGAACTTTCACAACCATTCTATAACTCCAGACCTTGCTTCTATGGCCCAAAATACATAACATCAACTTATTTGGAGATTTGGAGGGGAAAGTGTCCAAGGAAGTTGAGATCTTTATTTGGAACTTAGCCACTTATGCGTCAGCAACACTTGAGACAAATTACAATTCAGAAATCTTTGGGTCTCTCTCTCTCTCTCTCAGCTGGTGCTCTTCATGTAAAAACACATCATCCTTTCATCAGTTGCCCTTTCGCTTCCATCTTTGTCTTCCTCTGGCTGGTCTATTGCTATACGAGGAGAGTTTCTGGCTGATTCTTTCGGTTCTGCCTTGTCGTCATCCCTTCAAAAATCAAAGAGGCGAAAGTAGAAGTTCCAAGGAGCAACCTCACTAGAGACTTTCCAATGGTCAAATTGGACTTAAAGGAACAATTCAGACTTCCAGTGATAGAAAATACTTAATAGTATCAATGGCTTTATCTTGGTGTAAAAATTATTGTTGCTTCTGCAATTATGGTTCATCGTCCCTCAATTCCCATTGGAAAAGTTTTTTCCTTTTTTTTTTTTTGGTAATCATGTGGTTGAGGCTTCCCTTCTAGAGGACATTTCTCTCCAAAAACTATTAGTACTAATTATAACTGTATCTTAGAAACTGCAGCTTTTAGAAGGTCGGGATGTAATTATTTTGCACCTAGAGACTATTGTTAATTCTTCCATATAGTAGACCAATTTACAAAAGAACTGCACCTCGTGCTGAGAAACTCAATAATAGATGGTATTGTTAAAGTGTTATCATAATTCATACGTTTTTGTCCATATTATTCCTGTGGTTTATAATTTGATGGTGCTATTATATTTTGTTTTAGGTTGGCAATGGTTGAAGCAAAGTTTGAAATATCGATATTGATGGAAATATCGAGGTCATTTCATCGATATCTCGATTTTATGAAAGTATTGATGTCGATTGAAATTTTGGAGAACTTTATAGAAATTGGTGAAAATTATTATAATTAGTTAATGAAATTTTGATTGTGGCTGAATTCGACTATAATTGACCATTTTTAATCATCATTTCTGTAAGATAAGACAACATTTAGATGTATGTTGTAAAATATCTATATAAATACCTATGTGAGAGTAGAAATTTAAAAAAATAAAAAATAATATTAATAATATCAAATATTGTAAATTAACTTCAAAATTAAAGGACAAGAAATATTTCCATATAAAATAATTGTAAATTGTTTATTATAAAATGAAGTGGATAGAAATAAAAAATCATAGCATTAAACTAACATAACATAAAAAGAATAAAAAAATTATAACATTAAACATAATACAACATAATGGAAAAGCAAAAGAAAAAGAAAACTCTACAAGTAGATAAAGTTTGAGAGAAAATGAGAGGAATATTAGAGAATTTTTATGTATTCAAGTTTGAGGTGAAATGATGTAAAAATTCAATATAAATATTTAAATGAAAATATGTAGTTTTTTGAAAATAAGAATTTTATATGGTAAAAGAGAAAAAACTTCCCTTGTACTTCTCTTGAGGTTAGTTTATTGCTAGCAAGAAAAAATTAGAATTTCAATGGAAATATGAAATATCGATGGAAATTTTGAAATTTTGAAAAATCGAAACCGAAAAGGCTCAAAATTTTAATCAAATTTCGAGATTTCAATCGAAATTTTGAGTTATGGGTTGTAGTAACATTTTTTTTCTAAATTTTTAAAAAAGGAGACTTGGGTTGATCTTGTGAAATTAATTTTTATGTAATTATATTTATGCTTAGTTTCAAATTCTTAAAAGTGATTTTCATAAATTTAAAAGTAATTTTAAATTATTATGTTTGGTTTCAAAATGATTTATGAATTATCAAATTACTGAAAAGGGTATTATTTAACTCAATAATTATAATAAATATCTATTTTTATTAATTTATTTGTTCATTTGTTTTATTGTTGATGTCTATATGCATAATTGATATGTTGGATAGAAAAATGCATAAGAATATCGAAGAAGATAGAAAACATATATCTCATTCAATCTAGTTGTGGACTAATTTTTATTTTAGTCAATCTCAATAAAAATTCTTACCAATTAATTCTTTCAATCAATTTGAAATGATTTTAGATTTTTTAAAATTAATTCTATTTCATGCCCAACTTCAGAAATGATTTTGAAAAAGTAATTTTAACCGTGTCAAAATCACTTCAAATATTATCCTACTCTTAAATGACCTGAATTGTGGCATGCTAGCAATGGATTGCAGCTCTTGTAAAATCACTTGAGCAATTACCCTGGTTCTTGACCCTACATTGTCTTGGTAATGCAATTTAAGGTGTGTTTGCAATACATTTTCAAATGTTTAATTTAAAAAACAAGTCATTTTAAAAGAAATTGCAGTATTTGACAACTACTCACAGTAGTTTTCAAGTGTATTTTTATCAATTTTTATCAAAAGTGTTTAAATAAAAATTCATTTTCTGAAAAAAAAAATGTTTTTTTCTTAAGCCAATCCAAACGGGCCCTTATTCATTTGATCATCGATTTTCCATTGAACTTTATATTAGTTGCTTTCATTCAAATTTACACGGATTCTATTTAGGGCTCGTTTGGATGGATTTAAGAAAAAAAAATATTTTTCAAAAAACTCATTTTTATTTAAATATTTTTTATCAAAACTAATCATGAAAAGTTATTTTGAGTGGTTGTCAAACACTCAAATTTCTTCTAAAATAACTTATTTTTAAATTAAACACTTGAAAATCTATTCCAAGCACATCCTTAATCTAGTGGGTTTTGAATCAAATTGAAAATAGGGTGATAATCGTTAATAAATTTAATTGTATCAATACTTTAACACACTTCATTTATGAGTTTGAATCACGATATTTAACTTCAATTTAATATTTTTAACCATGACATTTACAAAGCAATATAACCGAGTTAGATTTTAGTCGACATCATTTTAAAGAATATGACTTGAGTTTTATTTAATTTACATTTAAAAAGTAATAAAGGAAAAAATAAAGTAGAAATAAAAAAACTATCAAACAATTTTTTGTCTTTGTTTCTTTTTTTAAAAAAATAAGAACAAAAGTTGTTAGAAAACAAAAAAAAATAGAAATGTTATCAAACGGGACATAAATGTTAGATGATTAGTGTAATAGGTCTAAACAATGTTAGCCAAATTATTCGTTGAGGTTAGAAGAAATTGTTTTAATTAGTTTCCTTAAATATAAACTCTGAATGACATATTCATAGTCAATGTCTGTATGAGTAGTTGATCTGTCATTTTGATTAATCTGCAGCAAAAATTTCTGTAAATGAGAAGGTTGTCTTTTGGGCTATCCATTGTCTTTTCTGGCAGTTCTTGAATTTTGAAGTCTAATTTAATGTGGTATCTATTGTCCTATTAACACCACAAAAAGCATGGATATAGATGTGATAAATGATATCAACATGGTGACACCTCATATTTTAAAAATTTAGAATAATGACACAAAAATGACACCTTGATTTAAATTAGACCACAGTACTTTTGATGGATGTGAAATTTATAATTTTATTTTAGTACATAAAAAGAGTTTTAAAAGATTACAACTAATGAAATAGTCTTTTACATTTTTTGATTTGAATAGTTGTAACTGTTAGAAAAAAAGGATAAAACTAGAAAAAAAAAACTAATACATTTTTTCTATTAAAGAGGCTCTAAAGCTCGCTTGTCCCGTGACTTCAGCATCTTCAATTCTCAAGGTTTAAAAGATTCACAATCTCGACGAGAGGATTCTGGCCCGGTCACTTTCGATATATCCAATTCCTTCAAGACTTCCACAAATGTATTCGTCTTCAGCATCTTCACACACCAATTGTGATAGAATAGCTTACATCCTCCCGAATGAGGTCAGCCAAGTGAGTCTCTTAGGATGCAACTCAAACCTCCTCTCCTAAGAGAATTTGACCGAGTCGCATCCACATTAAGCTTCCAACAACCTTCCTTAGGAGCATACCAGTTGCACTTTATAGACTTGTCCATGATAGTAAAATACTAAGGAGATTCATATGAGGATCTTGCATCGAAAATGGCTAAAGAGGATTCCATGGCATGGAAGATAACTTTAACGTCAAGACAAACTCTTGATTGAACTTGATTGCATTCCTTGGGTCCATAAGCACCAAAGCATTATAAGAATTTTCCCCAATTGCTTTTTGACTCTAGGTTTCAAAATGTTATACATTTAGTCCTTAAGTTTTGAGTTTGGTTTCAATTTAATCTTTTGATTTCAAAATATTACAATTTTACCTATGAGATTTGAGTTTTGTTTCAATTTAGTCCCTAAGTTTTAAGCTGATATACACTATTAATTTTGATTTTTCACTAAATATTTATTTCCCATCTTTAGTGTTAATGTCTATTAATTTTAGAAAATTGAAAGAATTATAATTAATTAAGTTTCACTATTTTTCATCATTACCAAAATAAAATTTAAAATTTCACTTTATAATTATTTTAAATTAATTAATATGCATTAATGTTAATGACTGAATGTGAATATTTAATGTTAAAGTAAATCTTGACACCAGAGACCAAATTGAAACAGAACTCAAATCTCAAAGGTGAAATTGTAACATTTTGAAATCTAGGGACTCTAAATTGAAACTAAACTCAAACTTAAAAATGTATAAGATTTTGAAACCTATAAACCAAATAGAAATTATATTCAAAATCTAGAGACCAAAAAATTATTTATCAAATAAAAATTTATGAAATTTTAAACGGTAACTAATTTGATTGTTTGGTTAAACATATGTTCATGTTAGGTTGTGATATTCCATATCTATGGTTTAAGTCACACCCACCATACATGCGAAAAGAATACACCACTTTGATCTAAATAGTTGTTATGAGACAAAGGACATGATTGTTTGTTTAACATATCTCCACCATTAGATTGTGATGTTTCATATATATGGTTTGGATCACACTCATGCACAAAAGGATATACCACTTCGTCATGTAACTACTTGACTAGTTATAATTGGGCAAATGACCTAACTGCTTGCTCAATATCTTCATCGTTAGATCTTAATTTTTCTTTCTTGGTCTTATATGATTGTGTCTATTTAGCATATGTATCAAGTGTAAAATACAAATGTTAAATTTACATTAACTCGAGACAACTTGTTGAAGGAGAAATTTCGAACCGATCATGAATCGCCACGTCATTCATTAAATTAATGACAAAATTCCAAAATATTCAATTCAGGACCAATTAGAAGTTGATATGTGTCCCCAATTGCAGTTGAAGACAAATTTCAATGACGTCACGTGTTTTCATCATGACCGTTGAATCAGATAAGATCAACTTGGCTTAATTTGATATAACTATTTGAGTTAAAGTCCAATTGAGCTAAAAATGGGCTTAATTTAGCCCAAAAACCATAGTAGGTCCAAGTCCAACCAATTGGGCCTAGAGCTAGGTCTATGGACCAACTATGCCTAAGCCCATGGGCTAACTAAGCCCAACCCATGAAGCCTATTAGAGAATTGATAAATAGAGGAACTCTCTTCATTTGTTGGGGAGACAATTCTACATATCAGAGAGCCCAAGAGAATTCACCAACAACCAGAAGACTCTTAGACTTCTAAAGACATGAAAAGACTCTTTCAAGACTTTGACTTCAAGAACATCACGCGTTTCGTTTCTTCAAGTTAAGTCACACATTTAACTGAGAGAGAATTAGATGATTAAGTGTTAGAGATTGAACCACAGCGCATCAAATCAACATCTACACCAACACAAACTTAAGTTTAACTTCATGAAACAAGTTTCTCTGGAAACCTCGTGCAAACACAACTGTCTAACACATATCTATTGCACTAACAATTTTATGTAAATATTATAATTATTTCAAAACATTAATAGAAAAATCAAATCATTTAATTTTGGTCAAAGGGAATAGTATTGGTTGTCTCATGTGGGGTGGTGGTACATGTATGTATCACACAACTTTATTTAATTCCATTCAAATCTGTATGAAAGGAATTTTTCTATTTATAGGCCGAATTGATAGTTTTGGTAGGGGAAATTGCTATTTGTGACCAAACTTTTTATAACCCATTCATTTCTTATTTTCGCCTTCTAATTCTTTTTTTTTAAAAAAAAAAAATCACTTTTGGTTCGTGAACTTATATAAAATAGTAATAAATTAGTCTTAGTTGATAACAATATAGTCTTTACGTTTTTCAATTTGTAACAATTTAGGTCCCATTTGATAAGTATTTCATTTTTTGTTTTTTGTTTTTTTTTAAAATTAAGCCTATAGACACTAGATTCACTTCTAAATTTCTCTCTCTATAATCTCCTTTTTACCGATTGTTTAAAATATAAGCCAAATTTTGACAACTAAAGTAACTTTTAGAAACTTGTTTTTTTGTTGGAATTTGGTTAATAATTCAACCATTGTACTTAAAAAAGATACCATTAATGTAAGAAATGAGGAAGAAGTAAACTTAATTTTTAAAATAAAAAATTAAAAATGAAATTGTTACCAAACAAGGTCTTAGTCTTTCAACTTTAACAAATAATAGTGTAGTTACTGTGCTTCAAAATTTGTAAAGATTGCGATCCTTATTGTGAAAGTTATTATTAAGATTTGATGAAAAAATTCTTACACATGTATACCGAAAAATAGAACAAAAATCAATTTCTTCCATGAACTATAAAACTTAAGTCGTCCCATAATAAAAATTTATCGTTACTTTTGAAGGGATTTTTTATGATGGGACTAAATTACTACTTATTAAAGTTTAAGGGCTAAATTATTACAATTTGAACATATGTGGACTAGATCATTGCCAACTTGAAGTTTAAAAACTAAATTGTTACAGACTATCGCCAACTTAATGTTTCAAAACTCAATTAAAATTTTGAATGAATAATTATATCAATCTTAACCCCTAAACTTTTGTAAGAGGTCATTTAGGTCATAGATGTTTCATGGGTATAGATATTAAATATCTGGAATTTGAATGTCTCGATTTTAAATGCCTGGGATAATTAATATCTGTGTTTGGATGTGCATGATAATTAATGTCTAGAAGTTAAATATTTGTGCTCAATTCAATAATTTGTATATAGAAACTAAAAGTAGATAATTACTTAATAAATATAAGAGATCAATTAAACTTAACATTAATTAATTTTTGTTATGTTAATTAATTATTTAACTAATAAAATAAAAAATAAATAAATACTTTTTAATTAAATATAATTAAACTAATTACTAAAAATAATTTTATTAATTAATTAATTAATTAATTACAATATTAATAGTTAACAATAATAAATTATATTAAAGAGTTAAGATAGCATAAAATATAAATGGTAAATATATTAGTTGAAATTTATTAACTCTAAATCGTATATTTATATTTAATAATTAATTAAAAATTAATAATAATGAATATTTGATATTAATTTATTAATTAATTAAACTATATTTTACTGTTTATCTCTCCGACCTAAAAATCCCACATTTTTGTAAGGTATTAAAAAATCCATGTCAAATGGGTTTTAAAATTTCCTGGATAATAATATCTTGATTTTAAAAAGTGGAATTCTGTAAAACAAACAAGGATATTAAATGTCTATCTAAAGTCCCATGAAAAAACCTATGAAACAAACAGAGCTAAGTATATTAGTTTACATCCAAAATATAGAAGTATTAAAGTTGATACATGGATGATTCTCAAAGAAAATCATAACGGTAAGTCTAAATTGATTCCCTTATGAAAAAAGTTTAGGAGTTTAATTGATAGAAATTATAAGTCCCACATGATATTTTTCCTAGTAGAAAGTATTAGATGATAATTGATACGACCCTCATCTTTGAGTAGCTCACTCAGTTGTTTAATCGTAATTAATCGCGTGATAAATTTTTCTTTTTTTTTAAAAAAAATTGATTTTTATGTATCATATGATAGAAGGGATTGACTTAACGATGGGTATAACCGAAGATGCATTCGAGAGTTGGTCGGGAAAAGGGAATTTGGTTTGTGATAGGTAGGAAATGCACGTGGCATTGAATGGTTTGATAAGTTGATGCGTGTGTGGACAAATTTTGGTCATTGCTACCTTCAAAGGCTTCATAGTCGGTAATCCAAAACGTGGTTCACTTTTTTCTTTTTCTTTTTCTTTTTTCTTTCTTTCCTTTTGCCCCTTCATTTGTGAGTGTGACCCATTTTATTTTATTTTATTTGTTTTTTTTTTGTTTATTCTTTTAGTTCACTCAATTCTATTTGTGGTAATTTATTGGTCAAATTTCGTAAAATCTATGAATTTTATGAGATTTTCAAAAATATTATTTATATACATAATAAAATTTTAATTTTCTTTGATAGAGGCCGATAGAAACTAATAGAAGTCTATCGTATCTATCAATGATAGAAATTGATAGAAGTTTATCACTATTTTTTTCCTTATATATGAAAATTTATTTTTATTTTTGTTTGTATTTGAGTGCAAAACAATATCTATTTTTTTTTCTTTTTCTCATTGGTGTGTAGTGTGTACTCTTTTGTTGAAGCATTTGGTATATATTGGACGGAGTTAAGACAGCAGTTGAGCTGGAGTTGCGTTATCATCAGTTTTAGACTGACTTTTGGAGTGTAAAATTGGAAATTTTGAGAAATTTGGAACAGATTTTATTGAAATTTAAAAAATCTCATGTGACTTTCTTTTATTTCTTCTGATTTTCTTAACGTTACTCACGTTAGTGTGGACGATCCTTTGTTAAAAAAACTAAGGATCTCATATTTTTTATGAGATAAGATTAACTACTTAACTTATTGCTAAATAATTTTGATATAAAACTAGAATTGGGATCCAATCGAGAATGATGAACCTAAAGAGGTACATCATTGCAAAATTCACACTTCATCCCTCGCTCCCTTGTGTTCATGTTCCTCGTACGTGCTTCTAACAATGTCATTGAAATTTAGGTCATCCATACAAAATTCGATAAATCTTACTGGGCAGTAATTATTCATACATACTCGTTTTTTTAGATTGGAGATTTAAATCTTCATGCATCCACTTGCATTATAAATAAAATAAAATAAAAATTAGCACCCAGTGTAATTTATTGCCTTAATGGGTGTATTTTTTTAAAAAAAATTTAATTAGTTCAACCATAGGATAGAACTCCATACCTTTGATTATATAAATCTTAACCAATTGAACTAATCTCACTAGATACATTGTATGAAGTTTAAAATCTATGCTAAATGGTTTTGGAAATATGAGGATTTGACACTTTATTTTTTAAAATATTATTTCTTGAATTTAAGATTTGAAATGTTATAAATCTAACTAAAATATCAACATGATGATAGATTTGACGTCTCATCGAAATTGAATCATCGATCTTTAAACTATGATAATTAATCATAACACATTATTTTCATTATTTGTCCAATAAACTCCTAGTCATAACACTCCTTCAACAATATTTATGATCAACATATATATATATATATTATTTACATGGTTGTGTAGGGGAAAAGTCCAATTTCTTGAGCTTCAACTCTTTGCTTTTTCTTGTCAAAGAAATAACTTAAATAAGAGATAGATGTAACCTGAGAAAAGTGAGCTTAGTCCTAAAATAATCATAACCCACCATCATACCAGACTTGTTCCCTCAATTCTATTTCCTCTAATATTTTAATTATCGTCGAAAAAATTCTAACCACTATTCACGAAAAAGAAATTATGCTCCTACGAAGTTTTTATAGTTTTTGTTTCACATGTGTCGACTAATTTAAGGTAACAACAAAGAAAATTGAAGAAGGTGAAGAAAAAACACGTGATCTTTGCATTTGATATGGATGCATGGTTTTAAACATATATTTCAAAGGGTCATTTGAATGATTTTTTTTCTCTTTTTGTATATTTTTTTTTACAATTAAAAATGTTGTGCATCAAGGGTATTTAAGTAATTGGGCCTCTACCTGAGGATTTGTAATAGAAACTTCCCAAAGGTATAAAATTTGGATATTATGGAAAGAATTGATAAATGACTCTCTCTTATGGCCCATTTGTGTAATTATCCCTTAGTCTAAGTTTGGCTCTAAAACATTTAGGGAATATGGTTCTTGCACTTTAATGAAATCCTCATTAACTTTTGAATATTTAATTTTGTATCTAATAATTTTATTTTTCTTTGAGTTCACATCTAATAGTTTGTTTATTCTTATTAGCTTTGAGGGTTTAATGCTTACACAACAAAAAGTACCTAAATCTATGTACCTAAAAATCAGGGTCAACTTTGAATTCTTAAAAGATATAGCAATATTGAGCATCTTAAATCTTAGGTTATGTTTGATGATTTTTTTATTTTTGGTCTTTGAAAATTATAGGTTTATATTCTCACAATTTTATAATCGTCGTTTTCATCTTTCTTAAGTAAATCATGGAATTCTTAGTCAAATTTTGAAAACCTAACTTTTTTTTAGTTTTAAAATATGGCTTGAGTTTTGAAAATACTCCTAAAATGTAGATAACATGTTAACAAAAAATCAATAGGTGTAAACTAGTGTTTATAGACTTAATTTTAAAAACATAAAAAGTACCGGTTTGGTAACCATTTTATTTTTTATTTTTGTTTTTGAAAATTAAGCCTATGGACACTACTTCCACTCTTAAATTTCTTCGTTTATATTACTTTTCACCAATGATTTAAAAAACCAAGCCAACTTTTGAGAACTAAGAAAAGTAACTTTTAAAAAGTTATTTTTGTTTTTAGAATTTGGCTAAACATTCGAGCATTATACTTAAGAAAGATATAAATCATTGTAAGAAATGTAGATGAATAGACTTAATTTTCAAAAATAAAAACAAAAAACGAAATGGTTATCAAACCGGACCTAAAATTTAAGATTCCATTTGATAACTATTTGGTTTTTAAATTTATGATTGCATTCATACTAAATATGTAGATTGATTTTCACCCTTTCTAAAAAAAACATAAGTATTGTTAGTCAAATTCCAAAAATAAAAACAATACGTTTTATGAAAATTACATTTTTTTTATATTTTTCAAAATTTAGTTTGATTTTCTAAAAAAGTTTACAAAATGTACATTGTACAACATACAAAGAAATTCATGGCCTACCATGTTTATAAGTTCAAATTCTTAAAAACAAAAAATAAAAAAGTTACTAAAGACCTAATTAGTAACTACTTAAAAAGTTTTATAATACAAGAACACAAAGGATAATAGCTAAATAGACTTTAAAGACTAACTCAAGCCAACAAAAACATAACTCAACTGACATGAATTCTATATTATCAACCCCAAAATCTGAAGTTTGATCTCACCATACGTCAAAAGAAGAAAAAAAAAATGTAACAAACATTTTTTTTCCCTATAGGAAGAGAGAGAGAAAAAAAAGTTCTCCACTTCTAACAAATTATGATGTGAATTATGTTCACATTTCCAACACAAAGAATCAACTTTTCCATCCTTCCATTGTCAAACCTCAAGAATTTGAAGGTTTTTCAAACCCTAATTTTCAAAACCTCATTCCAAAATAATAATAATAAATAATAATAATATAATAAAAGTACTATCCTCCGCCAACTTCGCTCACCTACGCCCCAAAGTCAAAACACCAAACCTCACCCTTTATTTATTTTCTTATATAAACAACTCATCCCCTTCACTACATTTTACCAAACTAAATTTCCCAACAATTTTTTAATTTCTTCTTCTTCTTCTTCTTCTTCCTTTCTCTCTAAATTATTAATATAATGAAGTCTCAATCTCTTCTTTTGGCTCTCAATTTCATTGCCATCTTCATCTTCTTCCTCTTGCTCTCCTCCATTCAAGTCCACTCCTCAAGACCTCTCATGCATTATCCTCCTTCTTCGATCTCTCCGGCGACCAAACTTCACGTATACAAACATTATTCGGGTCCGAGTCGCAGAGGCGCTGGCCATTGACGACTCGCCCGGAGAATATTATCATATCCTTCTAGCTAAACATGTTCTTCGTTTTGTAATATTTTTGTTTGTTTCACACTAGAGAAATGCTAAATATGTTATATAAGGTACTTTTTTTTTCCTTTCATTTATAAGATTTTTATACTTAGATTCAAGTGTAACCTATAGTTGATAGTTATATATCAAAGAATCAGTAGATTGTTGAATTGATGTTTCTACTCTTTTGTAAGAGTGTGATGAATATTAAAAAACATTTCAACACAAAATTAATACATATATTTAAACATATGATGAAGTTTTCATTGTTTATCTTAAAAAATGAATGGTCTCTCGAATGAAATATAAAAATATTTTTGGTCTCTAAACTTTCATGAATGCAATAATTTAGTCTCTGAACTTTGGCTTATAATGATTTAGTCCCTAAATTTTCAATATTGTAACAATTTAGTCCCTGAATTTGATTATGTAACGATTTAGTCCTTATACTTTCAAATTTGTAATAATTTTGTCCCTAACGTAAAAAAAATTATCAAAATTTGACGTCAATTTTTATTATTTTATGATGTAGACTTTGCATTTTATAAAAATTTTGGGTATCTAATTAGTTTATCGATTTATTTATGCAAGAAATCTCATTTAGTCTTCATACTAATTTTTACAATAAGGATTAAATTGTTACAAATTTTGATTACAATGAGTAAATTGTTACATAGTAAAGCTCTAGGATTAAACTGTTACAAAATTGAAAGTTTGAGGACTAAAATTCAATGACTAAATTGTTACTTTTACGAAAATTTAGAGACTAAAAGTGATTTTTTAATCGAGTTATTATTATGATTATGATGATGATTATTATTTTTAGGTTTTCATGGTTCTTGAGAATATTTGTTGACATTGATTTTGTTGGCATTGATATTTTCACCAAAAGATATAGGAATTTTTGTCAACTTTTTCACCTACCCAACTTGCAAACTTTATTTTATTCAAATATTAGGACAATCTATTATATTATTTATTTTATGGGTTTGAACTTGTATGACTACTTTATTTTAAAGGTTTTTCTTTTTAAATGACATGCATAGTCTAATTTTCTTTAATTTTAAAATCGAAGTTAAGATGTTAAATGAATAGAGATTAATTGCATGTGTTTGCTAAATTTGGATGTGGGAAGTTTTCTATGACAAAAATATGTACCTCATGCCATGCTAAACTAATTATTAAAGAAAAACATGTGTTATATATTTAATTTAGTAATGAATTTTTTAGCAGAAGTCATTTGAAGATTTAAATGCTTAAATCAAGATAGTAAGAATACATTTCGATTAACGTTTCAAGTGTTTAATTTTGAAAATAAGTCATTTTGAAAAAGTTTGAAGTATTTGATAACTGTTTAAAATAATTTTTGAATTGCATTTTAACTCGATTTTATCAAAAGTGCTTAAATAAAAAATAATTTTTTTTAAAAACATTTTTTTCAAAAAGCTCTAAGTTTCCATTAGCTATGCTCATGACTTCTAATTGTCAGGTTTAACTAACTTTTATGGAGAAGCTTAGAACTAATCCCGATTTAATTAGCAATATCAAATTGGTAATTTATCATATTTATTTTACTAAGAAAACCAAATTTTATGGGATTTTTTATATTTATTTATTTTTACTCTTACAATTGAGGGAGTAGAAATATTCTAATTGTTGCTCTTATATAATAGATGCCTTATGACTCAACAATGATCCTGTTGCATTTATGAGAAATTGTCAAAAATAACACGTTTAAGTTTTTACCTTACAAAACTAGCATTCTAATTGAAAACTCACAAGAATAGTTTTTTGGTCTATCTTGGACAAGATTGGCCATGAGATTTTAGTTAAACAATCAAAATTTTCCAACTTAGTGTTTGTTTGGGGTGTTCTTGGTACATCTCGCCAGATTATACATTGAGATTATGTGCATCTCAGTGTTAATCCCGAACAAAATAACACAAAGATTCTATATATTTGAGCTTTCTTGGTGAAATTTCAGGCATAAATAATACTGAAATTCATATATTTGAGCTTTCTCGATAGAATCTCAGGTAAGATTAATACCGAGGTTCTATATATATCCCAAATCTTACCTAATTTTTTGCAAAATTTGATCTTTCCCAAAGTTTAAAAATCTTGAATCAATTTGAAAAATCTATTTTGATAATTGGAAAACTCATTTGGAATTTTAGAAATTCATATAATTGTGAAAACTTAAATCTAAATATTTGAAAATTTATGTAATAATTTGATACAGTATTTAGAAAACATAACTGAATTTGGAGATCAAAATTTGAAAATATATAACATTTGGTATAAGATTTGGGAAGATTAGATTACATAAAAAAAAATAGCAGGTGTGTAATCAGTCGAGATGTACCAAGAAGACCCAAAACAATCGATAAGTTAGAAAAAGTTGATTTTTTTTAACTAAATCCTCTTATATTCATTATAGTTGAGTGAATAGTTATGAGGATGAGAATCTTACTAGGATTAAATCCATGGCGTTGCATGAGCCTTTTTCTTTCACTTAGGAGATAATTTTTTTTTTTTCCCTAAAGAAAAATAGAGAGAATCACGGTACTAAAACCCTATTATTCAGCTATCCTTTAACATATACATTATCTAGACCCTTGGTTGTACTTAGTTATAGCTATATATGACATTCAATAGGAGAGATTAGGGTATATATTTACACCTACATTATAGGGTATTTATAGATGTACCTAGTTATAGAAGTTTAGTTTAACAATCTTGTGCACTTATTTCTACTTTTGCTACTAGAGTTACCGAACAAATCAATATATTTGTTTATTTTGTGCTTTTTATTGCTTACATACCATGTGGATAAATATTAAATTAAATTATATCCATAACATTTTTTTTCTCTAATGATTGTGCTACACCAAAGATTGATACTGAAAATAGGTTTAAAATAATTTCTAATAACTAAATTAAGGTAATTACATGAGGCTTTAAAATTTTCATTCAACTTTTCATTATTTTGGTGTATATATATTTCTAACCTAGATTTTTTTTTTAAAATCTAGGTTTTCCCTTTTCCTTCGGCTGCCACCCACACTTAGTCTCCCATTCTCTCCCTTTCAATCTCTCAGACTCTCGTCTTTCGTGGTCTCCCTCTCAATCACTCAAACGATCACCAGTCTCATACTCTCAATCACTCCTACTCTCATGGTCAGTCTTCTTTTCAATCTCTTAGACTCGATGACCCAATCCGATCCAACCTAAAAGTATATAAGTTGGGTTGGCCCCTTATAAAGAATTGATAGAGTTAGAGATTCGTACAACCCGAATTTTTGGGTTAAAAAACCCCATAACCTGACTCAAACCGTAAATGTTGGGTTGGGTTAGAATTTTTGAAATCATATATATTTTTTTATATGTATATATTGTTGGATGGACACCAGCGGAAGAAATCGGGATCCATAAGCATTCTAATTGAGTTGTGGGACTCAAAATAAGTTGAAATCAAAGGGAATATGGAGAAAGCTCTCTGAACCAACTCATTGAAGAACACCTTCTTCATCCGAATTTTTCAGCAAATATTCAGTCGTTCTTTCTCTCTTTCTTCACTCCAATCTCTTCAATGTATTGCAGACTATCATGCAAAGAGATGTGCTGCATGGGATGCAGCTCATGCTTGGAGTAAACCAAAGGAGAAGGTGGGTTCCTTGTAAGCTAGTTGAAGATGAAAAATCCATTTTCAAGTTTTGTGTAATTTTTCAATATCCAAAAATCCATTTTGATTTTAAAATCATATTTTATTTCTAAAATCAAGATTTATTAATTTTACAAATTAATTTTCTAATAAAATTAATAAATAATTTAAATAATTCTAATTAATTTAATATCCAATATTAAATTAATTTTTACACAAAATCATCTTCATATATTTAAATCATATTTATATATTTTTTCCAATTCTGTTTGATTCTAATTTGAACGTTTCAAATTAACTTATCATGCTACTCTAAAGTTAATCCATTTCCGAGCTAGTAGAGAGACCTCATGGACCTACAGATCATGGGCTCCAACGATCCTCGGCTAAACTCATTAAACCGATCTAACCCCCATTCGTTAACTAATGGTCACTCCACTAAACCCCATAGTTGAACTGCCCTCATTGTAGATATATTATGTCCACTCGATATAACCATGATTAGTAACTTAACCCTTCACAGGTTGTTCGTAATAACGGTTGGATCAAATCTCTGTTTTACTCCTGAAATTACCTCTTGTTCCTTAAGTCCCCACTGATCCCCTAATGAACAATTGTTTCGTGATCTAATCATAAAACCGATTCCCTCTCATATCAAATGAGAGAGCAGGATCCCTTGTTCAAGCCCCAGAATCAGCACTTAAGGGAACAACCTCTCTACTATCCCTAAAGCGAGTAGGAGTGAATTCCCTCTTGCACCTTATGTCCCCAGCTATCTATCCAATCTTACCCCTGAAATGGCAGTCATATTGAGTCGGCGTTGTTGAGCCAACCCTCACCTATGCAAATCTAAGGGCAATCCTGAATAAACAGGAGTTCATAGTTAGCTCAGGATTAAGGTCAAGTTACATAGGTCATCGCTTTGAAATAGTCAGTCTTAAACAGTAAATAGCATTATAAAGTAAGAGTGACTCATTTCGTGGTCCGATCTTGTACAAAATCTTTTGCACAAGGACATCCCCACTCCTCATGTCCAACATGAACGAATTAGGATCACTTCGTTTGTAGCACTTTACAACTCATTGTAACAACTACAAAGCAGGCCGCATCCAATAGTGTTACCGGAATAAGGTACCCAACCTTATCCATGTACTATAGATCATTTTGACTATTTACTCAAACCTGATCCACTTTTATGTCTCCACATAAAGTTCAAGTACTCATCTAATAGTCAAGGGATTTTTAGGTTTATTGAATTTCTATGCTTTTATACGGAGTTTGGATTGAATAGCTAAAAGGGCACCGAGATAATTAGCTAAAATAAAATGGATAGTTACAAATATTAGTAGTCGGGTTCAAAATATTTGTAGATTTAACATAATGCAAAACAAAATTGCAGATATAGCAAAATGCTAGAGTTTAGATCTAGCTCTCGAAATTTATCAATGATAGATTATGTCGCTAATAAGAATTTATCAACAATAGAATCTATCATTGATAGGAGTCTATATAATAGATTTTATTATATTTGCAATTATTTAAAAATATTAGAGTTAATTATTAGTCTAAGTGCTATCCATTGCAATGATGCGGAATAAATAAGGTTTGTGAAAAATGGTCAAAGGATTTTTCTGTATAAAAATGCCTAAACTAATAATTTTAATCTCATTTTAAATTAATTAATAGATAAATATACCATGCTGGCAAATTTTGTATTTAAAACAAAATCTAATCATCAAAAACTGAATCAAACTAAATCTAATCATCTAAAGCAATTAAATTTAATAATAAAAAAAAACTATTTGAATTAAACCGATTTTCCCTTTTTTTTAATGTTTAAAATTAAAACTAAATTTGATTCCGAAAACGAAAATCCATCCTTTCAAAAAGAATTATAAAATTGAAAGTAGTCAAGTCTTTAATCTTCTCTCAAACTCAAGGTATTTCACAAATCCATCCTTCCAAAAATTATCAACTCAATATGTGTCCTATCAACTTTAAATATGGATAGAATTGAGTTGTTTTTTACTAACTCACTTCAATTCATTCCAACTCTCCCTTCAACTCACCCCAATTCTCTCCCTTCCTTCAATGTTTTCAATGGCTTCACCCATCGACCATCGTCAGTGACTACCACTACCACACTCCGACGATCACCTTCGTCAGCCAACTCTGATGACCAACTCCAAACTCTGGCAATCACCTTCAACGATAATTTCGGTGACCAACTTCGACGACCACCTTCGCATAAGCAACTCCGGAGACATACTTCGACAACCACCTTTGCTCGGCCAACTTCGACCACCAACTCTAGCTTCGGAAACCACCTTCGATGACAACTTTGACAAAGACCATCTTCGATGATCAACTCCTATGAACCCCACTTCTGTCAACCAACACTAACATTCACCTCAGACGACCAATTCCAACGGAGACTACCTCTAACGAGACCCTTAACGACAACCCTATTTAGTCTTGGTGTTTCAATCTAATTCATTCCAAACCTTTGAAAGTATGTTGTAGTATGTTTGATTTTAATTTTATTTGTATTTAGCTTTATTCTAATCAAACTTAGTTTTTTATCTTACTTGTAGGGCCCAAACTAATTGCACATTAGTTTGTTATCTTTCATTGTAGGGTCCAAACTAATTGCACAATTTCTCCAGTAAATAGTTTTCGAGGTTCATTAGTTTTAAGTTAAGAGTCTACTTTTTATAGTCCAAATTTTGTTAATATCGAATGTTATTCATTGTTATGCATTTTTTTTACATGAACATAGACATTTTTGTAGATATTATTATTTCATTTGTAAGAGGCAAATTAGACATAACCATAAAAAAAATTTAAAAAACGAGTTTTCACAAAAAGAAAAAAATCATTGTGTTGTATTAGGGTAAAATGTAAAGAATCAAATGTTTGCACAAAAAGAACAAAATCATTTAACCATAAAAATTGGAATTCATATTTCACAAATGGACAAAAACAATAATAGAGTTTGTTTGTTTTTTTTTTTTCAATTAACATTTATAGTTGATTTAAAATTAATCGATGGTTAAAAATTGATCGTTAGGGATTAGAGAAGATGTTCATTTTATTTTTAACATTTCTTTGAAAATGTAGATAAAATTATTATGCAATTGAGTGTTCAAGTAGTGTGGTAAAAATATGTTACATTTTTCAAGAAGAAAAAACACAGCGTTCAAGTTTTAAGCTTCTTCCGTGTTTATGATTGAGGGCTAAGTAGTTGTGAAAATTTTTTATTTGTTTGAAATATGTTTGGTGTTTAGGAATGGAAATATATATATATATATATATATATATGTGTGTGTGTGTGTGTGTGTGTGTGTGTGTTTTGTAATTGAGTGTTCAAAAATTGAAATCAAAATTTTGTAGGAAAACTCAACTCAACTCTACACCCAAACATCGACTTTCTAACTCAACTCAGCACGCCAAACACAGACATTTCAACTCAACTTAACCCAACTATGCACTATAGACAATCAAACTCCATAGATAATCTAACTTCTCAAATAATTATTATCAACTCAACTCAATTCCTGCGCTCCAAACACTTTCTTAGTTTTTATTTTACATTAATACGTTTTAATTCAGATAGATTTTTTAAACAAATTTTAGACTATCATATTTTATCCATCTGGATATTAGATTTTGGTTGAAACTATCTTTGATACAATAATGTGAGATGGGGATTGAACTTTTCACTCATAATTGACTTAAACTCACTTTGATTGGTTGAAATAATATTCAGGTAGTGTTTTGATTATATTCTTTCTTTCTTTTTTCTTTCAATTGGGTTATGTGAGTATTTTATTCCATTATTTTTAAAAATAAGTTTAATTAGTTTGCATTTGAGTGTTTATACAAACAAAAATTAATATAGACATTTTTCAAAATTACCACCTTTTCGTATATCTTGATACAATCTTTTAAAAAATTGTATGGCCATTAGCTTGGCCCTAAATGTATCAACATCTATTTATCAAAAAGTAAGCGAGATAGATTATCTGATAAGAAAATTCTTATAAATATAAAAATTATAAACATATTTACATTTTATAACAAAAAAATTTAATGATATTCTAATCAAGGATGAAAAATCGATATTTTGGCAATATGTCTTTTTTTTTTTTTTGAAAAAGAAACTAATTGTATATTAAATTATATATTATCGATCTATCGTTTTGTGGATGGCTGGTGACTTAAAAAAGGTAAAGATAAAGATATTGAAGAAATATCAAAGATAAGGTACCCAAATATCACAGATTAGTCATCGAAATTTCGTCTGGTTGTCTATAGATGTCGGTTTTTTCTAAATTTTTCCAATTTCTAGCCTTTCACATTTTCAGCCTTTTCTATTTTTTTAACTTTTTCTAATTTCATTATCTTCAATCTAAAATTTTCATTTCCAATATTGAATTTGAAAAAAAAAAAAAAAAAGCAAAAAAACAAAAGAAAAACTATATTTAAATTTGTAACCATTTAAAATTTTTGAATTAATATGAATTTTGCCTCTTTTATCACCAAAAACTTTCATTTTGAAGATGTAAAGTTAGAAAAAGAACCTATATTTTATGTTTTAATTTCATTCAAATTTTTTCTATTGAATTTTCAAATCATTTCACCTCAAGCTTGAATTGATGTGCCATTTAAAATTTTCATTTTCATGAAATAATATAAATTAAAAAGGACATGCAAAGATGTGAAAGAAATGTTACCATTGCATCTGGTGGGACAATGATTCCAGGTAACAATAAGTATCTTGAACTTTACATCCATAATAATGTCTTTTAATCTTACCTCGATTACAATACATTAATACGTAGGAACACAATTTCCTCGTGGAAGTGATGAAGACTTGGAAACATAACCTCTATGTTATCTACATTTCTCATAGCATCCTTATTTTGGTGGACCATAATTTGATCCAATATATCCTCTTATTGGTATCATTGGGGCTGACATTGATGAGTATGCATTACATACTTCTAAATATGTTAGAAATTTTGAACATACTAGCTATGATTTGGCAGCAGTACTGTCACTATTAATCATTGTATTTGATCTTCTATTTGTATAACCTAGATCTTATCAACGAGATATTAATTTCTCGATCTTCCCTATTACATCTATTATTTCATCACGAATCATATTTACTTGATTTATAAGCTTTATATCATAGTTTATTACTTAAATAAGTTATGTTTAAAATTTCAAAATATTTTTATAAATCTCTATGATATCATTTTTTCAAGAATATCCATTGATATTTAAATATTTGTTGATGTATATGTTATTATTGGAACCAAAAGTCGATCGTTGTGTCGTGGATAAATCCACTGCCTTGGAAGTCAGATTGGCACGACCTCGGTGCTAAATCGTCAAAGTTGGTTGTTCCCCAAAATTAACACAACTCTCGATCCTTGACATGTACTCGTCGAAGATCAGGTTAGAATCGATGAAAAATTGCTCAAAAAATAATAAAGAGAAGAAGTAAAGGTTGGAAATCTTGAAAACCAAGAATTTCTCCCTTGATCTTGCAAAACTTTCTTCTTTATAAAGAAGATGTGGAAGAAGAAAAGGAAAAGAAGAAACGACTAGTTTTCAATGCCTATAAACGACTAGTTTCCAACAGCTATAAACGGCTATTTTCAATGGCTATAAATAGCTAGTTTCCAACCGTTAAGGGTTAGTGTTTCCATTTTTTGTATTTGCTATAGGTCTTGGCCCAAAGTCATTTCCGAAAATCCCCACAAATGACAAGTATAGCAAAGCAACTGAAAAACCTTGAAAACTTTAAAACTTTAAAATTGTTTTTGAGCAAAGATAGGAGAACAAACTTAAGTATCCATATCTATTTGAATTGATGCATAATGAAGTAGGATAATAACTTTATTAGAGAAAGTGAGTTATCTCTTAAACTTTCAATAACTATGGTTGAGACCCCCACGACATGTTTTACTTCTTAAATTTCCATCGATTCCGCAATAAAAGCATGTTGTTTCAGGCCATGCACATAGAACCTTAGGTCAACGTGAAAGCTCCCTTTAAACCTTTTCATAGAAGGCAGCCACACCTTCACAATCACATTAATTGCTTCATCAAGTCTATCGCAATAGACTACTCAGAAGCTGAGTTATAAAAACTTCACATCTAGTCCACACCAAGATCAACTTCATCAAGTCTGTCAAAGGCAGGCCACTCAAAAGTTGAGCTACGAAGATTTTACAATTATCCATCAAGTCCATGCCAAGACCACCCAAAGGAAGGACTATGGAATTTTTAAAGGTTTTAGTTCTGTCCATCAAGTCCATACTAGGACCACCCAAATGAAGGGCTATGAACCATCAAATAAATCGCAATAAATCACCTAGATAAAGGGTTATGGACCATCAAGTCTATCACGATAGATCACCCAGATAAAGGGTTATAGATCACTATAATGGTTTGAGTCACATATAGTTGAAAATTCTAGAATTACTTTCCTTGTTAGGCCTTTAGTGAGAGGATCTGCAAAATTCCTCTCAAACCTTACAATAAAATAATCCTCTTTTCAATAATTGCTTCACAGCTTCATGCCTGAGGCGTATATGCCTCCTCTTGCCATCATACACACTATTCTTGGTAATTCCGATGATAGCCTATGAATCACAGTGCAAAGAGATTGGTACTAATGTCCCCCAAAATAGTACATCTCCCAGTAGACTTCTAAGCCACTCATACTGATATGGCTAACAATGGTGCATCTTCCAATAGGTTTCTAAGCCACTCAACCTCTTGTTCTGCTAATTCTAAAGCAATAAATTCAGACTCCATGGCGGACCTTGCTATACAATTCTGTTTTGCAGACTTCCATGAAATAGCTCCTCTACCCAATAAGAACACATCCACTAGTAAAGCTTACTTCGTCATTCTAAGTTACCTAGTTTACATACACTATCCTTCTAGTATGGTAGAAAAATAATGCAAACAATAATCTATTATACCATTAAGATACCTTAATAAACGATGAAGAGCAATTAAATTATCTTTAATCATAGGTCTATTTTAGTTCATAAAAACATAACATTTCCTATAATAAATATATTCAGATCGAGAAACACTATCTTCCTTATTTTTCTTAAGATTCATACTAGTATCATAAGGTGTTCTTACAAGAGCATCATCAAAGTAATCAAATCTCATTTTTCAATGTGTGATTGATATAAAGAAAATCAATTTTCAGTTTTCCTTATCTTAACACCAAGTGTCACATCATCCTCACCAAAATCTTTCATTTCAAATTCCGAGGACACAAATAACTTAGTATTATTACTTACATCTATGCTTGTATCAAATATCAGTATACCATCAACATACAAACAGATAATCACACAATCAACTCAAATAAATTTGAATAAATACATGTATCAAAGGATATTAACAAATATTCACATAATCAGCTTAAACAACTTGAGTAAATACTTCTTTACATCCATGCAATGTATTATACATATATCAAGAGTTTATGATGGCTATTTCAAATATTTTAGTCATTGAGAATATGCATCAAAATATTTAAAGATTCATTTAAACCCAATTGGTTTGTTTCCTTTTAGACATTGAAGATCCATGTGCTTGTGATGGAGTTTAGGAATATGTGATTTTTGTAGCATGATATTGGGTCTTGTGGTTATTTGTCACTGTCAGTTTAGATGTTCATGACAGTGATATCTTCTTGATTTGATTCAATTTTGTGAGACAATCAACATAAATCAATTTACTAATTACAAATGAAAATACAATAAGTTGAATATTGTCTCACAAAATTTGTCAACTCATTTTGAAAATTAATGCATAATTATTTAGTCATTATTTTCTTAAATTGTTCTCTCAAATATCTACTTTCTATCTTTTTTCTTACTTTTTCTTTTCAATTTGAAATGACAAATTTTCTAATTTCAAATATCCCTACAAGCTAAAAACTAGGAACCAAAATATAATCTCTCTCAAAAGTTCTTTCTAACATAATTTATTTCAATTTGGTGACTCGTGATTATACCTTTCCACAAATTAGACTATATCCCCTACCTAGATCATCATTTACCTTTATAAAATAAATAAAATAGGAGCTAAATAATTATTTACACGTAAAATTACTACAGTGGAATTTGATTTCTTTTTTTTTAAAAAAATCTACCATTAATTCGACCACGATAGTCTATGTACAATCAAAACCCAATTCCAAAAATAAGAAACTACAAACAATAAAGACATTCTTTATAAGAAGAGTAGTAGTTAATTTAGGCTTCAAAATCTCATTTTCATTGGAACCCATTTGTAGAAATAGTAAATCAGGAAAAAAAAATTAAATATCAATCACAAGGTAAGAACGTATACAACAAACTCTGAGAAAGTATTTAACAAAGTGGAGGGAGGGATTGAAGAAAAGATACCAGTGCATCGATTTAACTTAGCTTTAGCTTTAACTTTCTTTACGACAAATTTCTTGATCTTTATTCCCTCGGATCATGATATCATGAAATCGGGTGAAAACTTCTCGGATTGAGATTGGGTGAGACTGCGAGTGAAGGAAATGTTTCAATTTTGGATAGATTCGAGAACTCTGCCAATTTGATAGACATTTGAAAATTATTTCGAGTGAATTCTTTCTTTCAAATTGTTATTGTTGGAACTGAATGTCGATTATTTTGTCATGGATAAACACACTGCCTTGAAAGCAAGATCGAGCGACCTTGATGTTACATTACCAAAGTCGGTTGCTCCCCAAGATTAACACAACTTCTGATCTTTGACATGCACTCGTCGAAGATCGAGTTGGAATCGATGAAAAATTGCTCAGAAATGGTAGAGAAAAGAAGTAAAGATTGGAAATCTTGAAAATCAAGAATTTCTCCTTTGATCTTGCAAAACTTTCTTCTTTATAAAGAAGATGATGAAGAAGAAAATGATAAGAAAACGGCTAGTTCTCAACGGTTATAAACGGCTAGTTTTTCCACTTTTGTATTTGCTATGGGCCTTGGCCCAAAATCATTTCCAACAATATATATTTGAAAATTTGAGTTGCTAATACTTATATCCATATCGATATTTCCGCCCTTGGTTCTAACACTTAGTTGACATGCATGTCAAAGTGTGTATTAGCATTAATTTTTTTCAAGGAGTGCATTAGTATTCATTTGACATGTTTTTTGGGTACTAGATCAAATATTTCATTGGTGTATAAACAATCGTGTACACGATGATTATTAGAAATCATGTATATCATTAGTGAATCAACATTCACTTAGTTTACATTCATTTTAAAATTAAATCATTTGTGTGTACAAAAATTGGAATACCATTCGAAGTTAAGAACAGTAAACTTGAAATATAATAATGTAAATTAAAATATTTTTCTATATTTATAAATATTTTGCTATATTTATAAAAATTTTGTTGTATTTGTAAATCCAAGAAGTGTTTACTAGATTTGAAAATGTATACTAATTAATACTTTCATATCAATTGCAAATCCCAAAAATCAAATGATTGTGAAATAAAATATAGATTTTAAGAATTGTGTTTATTAGGTATCGACTTTAAAAAATGTTTGATAGATCTTGAATATTATTAAAAGTATCCTGTTCGAATTCGCCACAACCACACAAATTATTGAACTAAAAATAGAAAAAGAAAGAAAGAAAGAAAACTTGAGATAATTTGAGCAAATACACTTTTGGTGTGTGAGTTTCAAAGATATATTTCCATTTGGTTTTTAAGTTAAAAACATTAGCACCTTAATGTTTAGGAAATGGTTTTGAAACATTCTCTTATCTTACGTTGTGTTTGAGAGTGATAAGACTGATTGCGTTAAAATCTTAATTGTTTTGCTGTGAATAAATCTGTTAGAATCACTTTTTTAATTATATGTTCATTCTCACCGTTTTTAAAATCTATTTCTTACGTGCTTTTATAATTAGATTATAGTAGAATTAACAATTACTTCCTAACAAATTTACAATTTTTAATATTATTAATTATGATCTTCTCCTTCATATTCTTATCCTCTTATCTTCAAACTATTGATCTAAGCAACCGTTTTTCACTAATTCCAATCCTTCTCCATCTAGTGCACGTCTGAATAAGCAATTTAGTATCAAGGTTGCATCAAATTTTTCTTTTAAGGCAATGGTTCTTTTATGACACAACAATGATCTACATTTGATTTTACAATTCTTTCTACGATATTTGATTTCTCAAATAGCATGCAGGGAAAATTTCGAATGTCACGTATACAAGCATACAAAATTACAATAATTTTCTAACTCATACCGTTTTGAAAATGAAATTCAACCTTTTGTTGAAAACCTACGTGAGAAGCATTGAAAAGGATACATTAGTGGTTTTTCATTCAGAAGTTTGGTTAAAAGAGCATCCTCTATGGGTATGCAATCAATATAATGATTGTAGTGTCACACCCCTTTGATCTAGTTTTCTTTGCAGTATTGTACAAAAAAAAAAAAGTGTATTCCAATCCTAGAGATACTCATGTCAACGTAGGATCATAATCGAACATCAAAGGTAAGTGATTAAAAATTTGATAATTAGAAATTCAAGTAATTTCTTATGAGAAATTGGAAGGAAACAATCATAAATTTCAAAAACAAAAAACTAAGAAATAGAAGTGTTATCATACGGCCTAAACTTGAGTTATTTGTACAGAAAACTTAAATTTCTTATGGTTAACGTCGTTTGTCCCAATTTTTGAAAGTAATGAAAGATAACCATCTACCATTGTCATAGCCCACTAACAATTTGTACTGTTAGTTATTCATATGGTCTCTCGTGCACCATTGCTAATGGTCAAGGAGTGTAGGTGAGAGAGTGAAAGAGTGAGCGTAAAGAAGCGAGAGAAGAAGAGCTCTAATGTCTATAAATACGAATGTATTGGATTAGTTGAACATGAATATCAAAGGATAAAGGAGAAACGCAAGTACAAACACAAAAGAGAGAGAAAGAAAGAGTCCTAGTGTATGAGGGCACTATTATTGAATGAGGTCTAACTTTAAACTCAATAAAATCACAATGTATATAATTATCTTGACAATGACATAGAGTCGTTCATTATTTAAAAAAACTAGGGTAAACGACTGCAATCAAGGTTATCCATATCAAAAAAGTATATATACCTTCCCAAATAAACACAACCCAGAAAGAGCAGAAGTGCCACTTATGTCTTTCTATTCTTAACCAATCATCCAAATAACAAGTTTAATAACTGAAACCCCTAAAAAGAGGAAAAAGAACAAAAGAAAACAGAAAAAGTACAAAAGAAAGCAACAGCTTTTCACATCTATTTCTTTCCCATCAAAAAAAGAAGTGTTGATTTACATCTTCTTCACACGTCTTCTGCTATACTTCTGATTATATACTTCTGATTCATTTAAGTCAAAAGCTAACAAGTCAAAAAAACAGTACCCAAAAACAAAGCCAAACCCTCTTCTTTGTACACATCAAACTTCAAAATCCAACCTTCCATTTCTCAAAGCTTCCTCCCCATAGCCATCGCTGGAGACCAAAAGTCTGCAACTGTACAATTAGCCAAATGCAAGCTACAGTCCACTGGAATCAAACACAATCCTCTGCTTTTCAGATCCCCCTCTGTTTCTCCATTTTCTCTTCCCTTCAGAAACAGAAAGAAAAAGAAAAAAGGGTTTTCTTTTTTTATAATATAATAATAATAATAAAAGCTTCTTCTTTTTAGTCAGAAAGTGCTTACACTGACTGATTGAGAAGAAAGCAGCTGACTTTTTTGCAAGTAAGGACTGCACAAGACTTGAACTTGTTCATGTAGAAATTTGATGTAACCCATTGCTTCATGAAGTACTGATGCTGTATCTGTCTGTTTTTTTAATTTATCAACATCCAAAATAAAATTATATGAAATTCTCATAAAATTGAAGAATCAAATTAAATTTTATTGTTTATTGCAACCTTGCCAAAGGGTGAAACCAATTGTTGTAGTGCTGTGATTCTTTCCCCTAATTTCTCCTTCCTCTGAAAAAAAGCAAAACCCATTTAAGAAACAGAGAGAGAGAAAAAGAAGAACATGAAAGTTATGGCAAAAATTGACCTTTGCATGTCCAGCAGAACAGGGAGCATCAGATTTGGTCTTTTTCGAAGCTTTCTGGTTCAGTAAAGAAGCTTCTTTAATGGCTGCCGTTTCTGGGTTTGACCCATTTCTCCTTTTCAATTTCTACAAAAACGAACAGTTCAATTTAAAATAGGTAAAAAAGAAAGAAACAAGGAGGAAGGAAGTTAAAACTTAAAAAGCCACAATATTTGTGTTTACGGAATCGGATTTGAGGCCATTCCCAGAAGAAGTTGAAGAGGAATCACTGCATGCGTGGCTTGATCTTTGACGCGATTTAAAACCCAGCTGTGGATGTTCTTCGTCTTCTTCTTTACTGCCGAAACAGAGCATTTTGGGTGGGTTATCAATGGCGAAAGAAGCAGAAGCAGAGGAAACAGAGTAATCAAAGATTTGATGATGAAGAGGATGACTTTTATCAACATCAACATCAATATCATCAGTTTCATCATCATGTTGAGAGGAAAACAGAAGCTGAGAGAAAGTGGTAGCTGTTGTTGGTCCAAGGTGGTCCCCACTAAAGGACTGATTATCCGCCATTAATGAGAAGCTTTTGCTTGAAAAACAGAGTATGGAAATGGAGCAGCTGTGTTTTAAAAGTGGGAAGGAAAAGAAACGGAAGCTTTTTGCTTTCGTTTTTGTTCTGTTTCTCTCTCTGTTTTGTGAAAGTGTGTGCGTGAGTGAGAAGCAGGGGATTATTGTGGTTTTCGGTTACAATTGAACGAGTGGTGGAGGAAGAGGAAAAAGGGGTTTTCTTTTTTGTTTTGTTTTGTTTTTTTTGTTTTTTGGAGAGTTCCGAGGTTTTGGTTTTGGATTTTATGGGTTTTCGGAGCTTTCTTTGGTCAAATGTTTCGGACCCGAGAAGACCGTGGGTTTCGATGTCCGAAGCAGAGGCAGAGGACGCCATCGCCATTGCCATTGCCACCGTACTCTGTTTCTGAAATGCGAGTCCCTCGTTCTTCCTCCCACTTTATTATTTCACACTTAAAAAATCTTCCTCTTTAATTTTTACAAGTAAGTACCCTTTTTTCAGATTTTAAAATAATGTATTGGATATTCTACATTATGATGTTTTATTTATAAATTTCACTTTCATATGTTGAATTCGTAGTTTTTCTTTCATTTGAATGAGTTGGATATGATTTTGGTAACTATTCAATTTAGTCGAATTTAATAAATATTTTAATTTTATATTTATTTGATTTTATTTTTTTATTTAAAGAATTATTAAATTGTTAGCATATAAATATCCACTTCTTTCTTCATTTGGAGCATCACATTCCAATTTGAAGAATTCTTTCATTTCTTTCTTTCGATCTTGAGTTGAGTTGAGAGCAAATATCTAAGAGTTTTGTTAAATTCGAATAGTTTGAGGTTGTTGTTCTATTGAAATTAGTCATTTTATAATGTTGAGACGATCGATGTAGTTTGTTTACAGTCCATGCAAAGTGAATAATTGTCTTCGGGACCGTGTTTATCATAAACGTTTCTCGACTACCTATTTGTGATTATTTTAGCTTATAGCCCTTGTTATTCCATCTCGCTTACTTTTTGAAATTGTTATTGTATACAATGTTTGTATGTTTGCATTATAGTTGTTTGTATCCAATTGAGTTGTATTTCGTTTGTTAGTGTTAATCAGTTCTTTATATTTCGTATTTCCTCACCAAAATGAAAATGAATTGCTTTTTGGATTATCTTTTTCCTTTCGACTTCACTTTCTCTCTCCAATTCTAGTTCTAGCTCACTTTTTCCTTTTTGTTATAGTTCTAATTCATTTTCCATTCGTTGTCGTCATTGTCTCCGTCAGAATTGAAATATAGAAAAGTAAGCCTAATTGGAGATGAAATTTAAATAAGAAGTCTAGAGAAAGAGACAAGAGGTAGAAAGGCTGGGGAGAGAGTAGAAGAAAAATAAATATTAAAATAAGTTTGAAAATAGTTATAAACCTAATTCTGAAAAATTAGGTCAAATAACATTTTGAGCCAATTTTGAAGATCAATCTATCAAATAATCCTTCTTTGGGCTCTTTTTTATTTGGTTCAATAGTTTGGTAACTACTATGATTAAATTTTAGAGAAAAGTTTCAATTTATACCCTTAAATTTTGAGATTGTGTCAAGAGAAATTTTAAACTAATCATTATATCAATTAAAACATTGAACTTTGGTACGTGTTTCATTTTGACAATTTTTCAAATTTAATTGAAAAAGTATTATGTGAGATGTATAGCTATTTCAATTAAACTTTTTAATTACCATACGTGAATCAATAAAAACTCTTTATTTATATTACCTAAAAATCACCAATCTACCATTTCTTACACGTGTGTAGACTTCTTCAAATACCAAGTTAACAAAATGAATGATTAGAATTGATGTACTAAACATTTTCAAAGGTAATCTTACCTGAGAGTCCAAATTGATTTTCTTATGAAAATAATGGTTTAATTGATAAAATTATAAGTCCAGTACAATATTTATTCAAATGAAACATAATAGATAGTATAAATTAATACATTTACAAAAATTTAAATTTAAATGGATATAATTATCAATTCAAATTTTAATCGATATAATTTCACATTTAGGTTATAAGTGGATATTTTTCCAACCCTAAATTTTATGTGTGACTTCATTTATTCGTTAATTTCGTTCAATGACTAGCATGAATGATTATGTGATTGTGTATGAGAAGAGAAATTGGTGGACACTTGTAAAGTTCTTAGTGTGGGAACATGTCAACGAATCGACATCCTATTGGAATCACATGGATAAAAAATGGTAACTTTTTTACAGTTAAAATAGGTTTTTTCCTTTACTTTCAACTTTGCTCTATTTTACTTTAATATGATTTTTTAATATTCAATTTTAATCTTTACACATGTAATAAATCATAAAATTAATCATTATTCTATTTTATTGTTGATATATTTTTTTTTAAAAAAAAATCGTAGTATATTTCTTTCCTTGCACGAAAATTAGTATTATCATTATTAATCAATTAAAATTTATTGAAAATAAGAAAATTAAATTTAAAATTTATTAAAAATACAGACAATAAAATTAGATAATTAAAAGTAAAGATACTAAATGGAATGAAACTTAAAGTAAATAGACCATAATTATGTCTTAACCATTTTTATGCTACTTTCATTAACTATTTACTATAAAAGATGCTTTTAAAAATTATGTGAGACCCATGAAATAAAACAATATATTATTTAATATTCGATCAAATGCTAGGAGTAGAACTCACAAGAAATTTTCTTGTTAAGTTGTACTTTCTTTCTTTCTTATTTTTGGTTGGTGGCTAGGGATGTTAAAGTTATTGACTAGGTATATTCATTTTCAGGAAAACACAATCCATCAATTGTAATCTAAAAAATTGGACTCACTTAATTATATTTATTTTTATTTACCTATGTCTGTAATTGTAACGGAATGTGGGACGCTAAATCCATATCTAAAAAATGCATCCTATTGTCGATTTGAGAGTGATAATCTCAATTTAGGATTTAATTTTCCATTAACATAACATTTATATATGTATACAGGTACAACTTTGGAAAATGGCTCAAAATGACCCAAAACTCAAAACTGTTTTATACAATTGATCTCTTTTTTCAGTACATGTTCTTTTAAACCGTTTTTAGAGTGAAATTATCATCTTTATCCTCGTATTACCAAAACATCAACCATAAATAGTCTAAGTTTAAACTTTGTGAAGTCATTTCAAAGTCAAGATGATTTTTAACATTTTACTCAATTTATAAACAAGGACATTAAAAAAATTATGAAAACGAGTGGTCATTTAACTAAAACAAAGTTGTATCGGATAGAGTTATGATCCAAACAAAATCACACAATGAGAGTTATGTGGCCGCATGATTGTGCAACAAAAGGTGTGCACGATCGCGTAGGTAGACAAATACGTATTTCTCGTTGTACGATCGCATAATTTTCGTTTTGAGATTTTATTTTGGTTGTATCTCCTTCTATAAAAGGACATTTTAACTAAATAACTACTCGTTTTCATATGTTTTTCTCGATTCTTTTCAACCATACTCATCGATAGAGAAAAATGTTAAACAATCTTGAAGTTAAATAACTTACCAAGTTTAAATTTAGATCAATTTAGCAGCTTTCAAGTATTAAGTCAAATTTTTTTTTAAGATTTTGTTCAATTTATGTTGTTAGAATGATTTGATTGAAATAAAGAAATAATAGATAAAAGGGGGAAAAAAGACGAAAGGAAGTTGAAATTTCAATATATACAGAAGCAAGCATAGGACCAATAAATTTATCAATAGATGCGTAGTTAAAGAAGAGGAGGAGAGGTTAACATCCGGACATTTGGTGGGTTAATTTCATAGGATGCTGCGTTTCCCCGACACCTCGACGATGGAATGCTCTTTTATTTCCCTTAGCGCCGTCCAATGTCTCGGCCACTGCGACGCTCCTACTTCCACCTATCCTACTTTTTCTTTTTCTTTTTCTTTTTTTTTTTTATTTCAATGCAATAAAATCTATGTTCCTATGGGACATGACATGTTTAATTTAATTTTCATAAAAACTTAGCTACAGTCGGGTTCCACTATTTTTTCTGTAGTCCGATTATCATCCTATTAGAATATATTTTTTTAAATTATTTATTTTATGTGATAAAAATTAGGGAACCACGATGATTAGAGCACCTTATTCTCTTTAATTTCAATTTTAAAATATTGCTAATATATAAGAAAAATATCTAACTATTTATATTAGTATTTTTATTAATAAAATTTATTTAATATTGTCGAAACCCACATGATTATAAAAAGTTGGTGATGTGACAGTAAATTAATTATAGTATATATATATATATGGAAAATTTCACGAAATGATCCGAAACTCAAAAATTTTTCTACTAATGATCTATTCCTAAAAACTTTTCTACCACTGACTTTTTTCCCATGCGAAATTTCAAAATTACATCCAGTTTTTAAAAAGTCTTCAGACCGCATGGTGAACGCGTCTCTACGAATACTTTAAGCGAGCATTTAGATATTACTAAGCAATCGGATAGATATTACTAAGCGATCGTTTAGCTATCCACTATAGTTTTTATTAAACGATCGTTTAAAGAATACTAAGTGATCATTTAGCTAACTGTTCCGCGATCGCTTACATATCCATTATGTAAATGTTTGGCTAATACTAAGCCATCGTTTAGATAATACTAAGCAACCATTTAGCTAACTGTTGCGCGATCATTTAATATCCATTACGCGATTGTGTAACAATTTATAAAGCGATCGTTTGGCTAATACTAAGCGATCACTTAGGTTTTGTTATGCGATCGGGTAGATAATACTAAGCGATCGTTTAGGTTTTGTTATGCGATCGTGTAGATAATACTAAACGATCGTTTAGGTTTTGTTATGCGGTCGTTTAGATAATACTAAGCAATCGTTTAGCTAACTGTTACGCGATTGTTTAGTTTTCGTTTAGATAAATTTGTGCTAAATTTGTAGAATACCGGTGTTGTACATTTAACTAAGCAAATAAATAACTAAGCGATTATTTAGATACATTCGTGCTAAAATTACATATTGTATAGTATAATAATTGGTGCTAAGATTACATATTGTATAGTGTAAATTTGTACAAAATAATTGGTGTTGTACAGAATATAATTGGTGTTATATAGAAAAATTGAAGCGAAAGTGAAAATTACACATTGTTTAGTCTAGATGGGTCAGTGCCAGGTGATATCAACGTTTGTTTGAACGTTTTCTTGTTATGTCCTACTTGACCACATCGTGCATACCTGTGTATTTGTCGTGGCTCCTCTCCAATTGAAGGCATCCTGACGGTTTGATGTCAAGCTACACTTACTACCTTTTGCGGTGGTAGAATTGGTTCAAAATCTCCAACCCATTCTTGACTGTGTCCAACTGGGAAGATTAGTTTGGCATAAGCAGCAAGCACACACTCAACTGTAAACTATTTTGCACATAATGTTTGAACATTAATGTTTCTCTGGTTCGCTATAGATATTGCATGGGAGCATGGGATCTCGAGATATTACAATGGAATGCATTAGTACCGAAGGCATCATAACCGAAAGCATCTCGAGATGTTTCTCGTGGGGAGTTCGACGACAAAAAGTGAATAATGAGAGAGACGTTCCATTATCTTCAGAATATTAGTTGGGAATAAATATTTTGGTGGAATGTTGGTGATATATTGAATGCACATTGAATGAAGGACTGGGGAAATCGTAGAAGGAAGAAGAAATGTGGCGGTCTGAAGGCTTTTTAAAAATTAGAGGTAATTTTGATATTTCGCATAAGGGAAAGATCAGTGGTAGAAAATTTTTTAGAAAGAGGTCATTGATAGAAAAATGTTTAGAAAGAGATCATTGGTAGAAAAAGTTTTGGGTTTGGGATTTTGTGAAATTTTCTATAGATATATAATTTGATAAGGTATAATAATAACATTTAAAGTTTCTAACATTTTTGTGCACATACTTCCATTCGAGGGATTATTTAGTTCGTTTGATAACTACTATACATTATAGTTTTCTTGCTTTATTATTTATTTTCTTAAAATGTTTGAAAAACTCAAACCAAATACTTGAAGGTTAAGTTATTGAAAATACTCTTGAATGGTGCATTTTATTTTTAAAATATTCTTCAACTTTTAAAAGTTTTTATAATACATTTGAATTTAGTTTTAAAAAGTTAAATATCTTTACTGTTTAATTGTTAACTGGAACGGTTAGTTTTTGTTTAAGAAAATACCTTTAAACTTTCAAAAGTTTCATCAATGCCCTTAAACTTTAACACTATAGTTTTAAAAAAATATACTCATACTATGGTATATGGATAAGAACCGTTAGCACCTTGTTTCGAAAGTACCGTAAAACTTTCAAAAATTGCATTAATATCCTTATTTTTCCCAAAAAAGAAAAAGATTTCCTCTATATACTACCACTAAAGGATTTTTTTAATTTTATTTTCAAAGTTTAAGGATCTTAATACAACTTTTGAAAGTTCAACTATATTTTTGAAATGAGGTATGCTGACAGTTTCTATTCATATATTTAACGGTATGGATATTTTTGAATTTTTTTAAGTTTAAAAGCATTAATGAAATTAAAAAAATTCAATGAAAAAATAAAACTAATAGTAATAGTTTTTTTTCTACTTTTGTTTTTAAAATTTAAGGGTATTTAAGAAACTTTTGAAAGTTCAGAGACATTTTTTTTTTAAACAAAATACAAAGTTCGGAGGTATTTTCTATAATTTCAATAATATTAAAAAAAAAAAAAATAGTTTTTAACAATGGTTGTTTTTAAATATAGAAAATAAACCAAAATATTTACAAGATATAGCAAAATTTTAGAACTATCAATGATAAATGTTAATAGACACTGATAGACTTCTATCTGTGTCTATCAATATCGTTGATAGAAGTCTATCAGTGTCTATCAGTGTCTATCAATGTCTATCAGTGATAGTTCTAAAATTGTGTTATATTTTGTAAATATTTTCAACAGTTTTACCATTTGAAATAATTTCCCTTTTAACAACTTAATTTTATTTTTGAATATTGGTTTAAATTCAAACATGCATTTTAAGTAATAATTAATTAAGCCCTCCAACTTTAGTAGGTAATATATATAACAGTATGAGTATTTGTAATGAAGGTAGGTAACAATTTAATTCTTATGTAGTGAACATAGACGTAGCTCAACGGTAATTAATATGTACTTTTTCCTTTATGATTGGAGGGTTAAATCTAATCTTTTCTACATTTGTTGTATTGAAAAGAAAAAATTATTGAGTATTTTAAAATTGGATAAGGCCAAATGTATTTATAAAATAGGTTAAAATGTCATTTTGGTGTAAGTACATTTTAGTCTACTTTAAATCTCCAAATGTAGTCTATATATTAATTTCAATAAATCTTAAAAATAGTTCATAGTGTTATTTATTATTTTGTTTATTTTTTCAAAAAACAAAAAATAATCTCTATTAATATATCCGATAAAAATTTTGGAAATATATTCAAGTGTTTTTTTTTAAAAAAAATTACCATAAAATTACTGTTATTATTTCACCAATTTTGATATAAATTAATATTGAATTTATGTTTTATTGAAAATACAAAGACTCAATTTAAACATTTAAAAATACAACGACCACAATAAAAAGAAAAAAGTTCAAAGCACTTTGTTGAATGAGAAATTTTGGACCAATCACAAGTTGCCACGTCATTTACTAAATTAATGACGAAATTCCAAATTATTAAATTTGGGCTCAATTAGGAGTTGACATATGTCCTGAATTAAAGTTGAAGACAAATTTCGATGATGTCATGTGGTTTTATCATGACCGTTGAATCAAATAAGATTAATTGGACCCAATTTGATATTATTATTTAGGTCAAAGTCCAACTAAGTAAAAAAAATAGGTTGAATTTGACCCAAATGTCAAATTAGGCCTAAATCCGACTAATTGGGCCTAAAGGCCAACCCCATGGACCAACCAAGCCCAAGTTCAACTAATTGGGCCCAAAGGCCAGACCCATGGATCAATCAAGCCCAAGCCCACTTGTGAACTTTATAAATAGATAAACTCTCCTCATTTGGAGGGGTCAGTAATTCTATACTCCAAAGAGCTTATAGGGAATTCTCTATAACTAAAAGACTCCTTGACTCCTGAAGCTGATCACACCTGAAGACTGAAGTCCTTTGAAGATACAAGCATTCTAAGGACTGAAGTCCTTTGAAGATACAAGCATTCTAAAGACTGAAGTCCTTTGAAGATACAAGCATTCTGAAGATTAAAGTCCTTTGAAGATACAAGCATTTTCTATATTCAGAGAGTCTAGAGAATTCATCAACAAGTAGAAGACTTCCAAGACTCCACTCCTAGAAGACAAAAGACTCTTGAAGACACAAAGAAGACTCTTCTAAGACTTCTGCTTCAAGAACGTTCGGTGTTTTTCTTCTTCAGGTCAAGCACATTTACCCAACTGAGAGAGAATCAGAGGATCAAGTATTAGAAATCGAACCGCATCGCATCAAATCAACTTCAATATCAACACCAACTCAAGTTCAACTCCACGAAGCAAGTTTTCTAGAAGCCTCGTGTGAACACTAATCCTCCAATAAGATCAACAAGCCTAAAGGCTAATAATCCAAAAAGATCATCAAGCCTAAAGACCGATCATCTTAGAAGATCAGCAAGCCCAAAGGCCGATCATCTTAGAAGATCATCAAGCCCAAAGGTCGATCATCCAAGAAGATCAACAAGCCCAAAGGCCGATCACCCAAAAAGATCAACTAGTTTAAAGTTTATAGTTTATTTTGAAAGCATCAAAATACTGTGTATTAGAGATTGTACTCATTTTCCACAAAATTAATATAAATACAAAGTTCAAGTTCCACGAAATAAATTTCTCTTGGAATCTCGTGCGAACAAATTGGTACGCCCGGTGGGACATCTCTACCTCTCATCTCTCTCTCGTCATCCAAGTCTAATAAATCTACAAATGGCACCAAAGAAAGTTGCATCAAAGCTACCATTGCAACCAACACTTACATAAGCTCTGTCATCACGGAGGAAATCTGGGACCAGCTGATGGAATCTCCTAAAGATGGGATCGTCATTAGAAAAAATCCCTTGTTCAACAACTATGCTTCTGCTACTGATCTATTAGAGAAAGAATCACATTTGATGTAGTGTCTGTCATGATGACTAACATAACAACTGAGTCGACCATGGCAGAGATGGAGGTAAAGATAAATTTTCTAATGAAAGCTGTAGAGGAGCGAGATCATGAAATTGCTGCTTTAAAAGATCAGATACAAGCTTAAGATACTGCTGAATTAAGTCAATCTTCAGCTACAAAAGGCAATGACAAAGAAAAGACTGTCTTGCAGGAAAGTCAGCCACCACAATCCACCTTTGTTGCCTCCTTATCAGCTCAATAGCTCCAGGATATGATCACAAACTCCATAAGAACTCAATACGGAAGACCATTGCAAACTTTCTTTATGTACCCGAAGCCATACACCAAGAGAATTGACAACCTGAGAATGCCAGCTGGGTATCAACCTCCAAAGTTCCAGCAGTTCGATAGAAAGGGCAATCCAAAACAACATGTTGCACATTTCATTGAAACCTGCGAAAATGCAGGAACCAGAGGAGACCAGCTAGTCAAGCAGTTCGTTCGTATCTTGAAAGGAAATGCTTTTGATTGGTATACTGATTTGGAGCCAGAAGTGATTGATAGTTGGGAACAACTAGAAAGGGAGTTCCTGAACCGCTTCTACAGTACAAGGCGCACTGTTAGCATGATGGAGCTGACAAACATCAAACAGTGGAAGGGAGAGACAGTCGTCGATTACATCAATCGATGGAGAGCTTTAAGTCTGGATTGCAAAGATAGACTTACTGAATTATCTGTAGTGGAGATGTGCACTCAAGGCATGCACTGGGAGCTTCTCTACAACCTACAAGGGATAAAACCTCATACGTTTGAGGAGCTGGCAACACGCGCTCATGATATGGAGCTGAGTATTGCTAATAGGGGAACTAAAGATTTCCTAGTCTCTGAAGGGAGAAAATACAAAAATGATGCCAAAGGCACTGAAAAGATCATGGGTAGTGCCACAAAGAATCTATGGTCGTTCATGTGACCCTGCTGAAATTTTCCTCCAAAGGAAAACAAACAAAATTTAAAAGAAGGCACAATGAGAGCGAGAAGCGTCGTCCAACTCTTAAAGAACGACAAAAGAAAGTTTATCCATTCTCTGACTCTGATGTGGCAGATATGTTGGAGCAACTACTAGAGAAGCAACTTATTAAGCTACTGGAATGCAAGCGGCCGGAACAAGAAGGAAAAATAGATGATCCTAACTACTGCAAGTATCATCAGGTCATTAGTCACCCAGTTGAAAGGTGCTTCATGCTGAAGGAACAAATTATGAAGTTGGCTCGTGAAAAGAAGATTGAGTTAGATTTGGATGAAGTAGCTCAGACAAATCATGCTATAGTAGCGGCGACTTCAAATGTTCCATTATTTTCTGTGTCCCATGCTCAAAGACAAAGCCCGATCCAGTTTGGAGAATTCGAGCCTATAATTGTTCGGTTCCAACAAGAGATTCAAATAGAAAATTCCAAAATGAAAGATGATCTTGTTGAAGATGACAATGAAGGATGGATAGTAGTGACTCATTCAAAGAGAAGACAATCAAACTTCACCCAAAAAGAGTCGTGTTCCTATCGAAACTATAGAAGAAGAAACAAGACTCATAAAAAGAAAGGCAAAAAGATGACACGGAAGCGTAAGCCTGCTAAGAAAGAAGACAAGGACTTCCCTCAATTCTGATGGCCGGCAACTTCGACAGAATTTCTCCCAAGAAGCTTTCTCAATAATCATCTAAAGAAAGTATCAGATATTCTTGCATGTCACACTGTCGGCATAGTGGAAGTCAACAACAATCATGTGACTGTTGAAGAAGTCAACGACTCAGAAGAAATGAAGCAAAGAACTTCTGTCTTCGATCGTATTAAGCCTTCAAGTACTCGATCTTCAGTCTTTCAAAGATTGAGTATGGCCACGATAGGAGAAGAAGACCAATGTCCCACGACTACTTCCGCTCGAACTTCAGCCTTCAAAAGGCTAAGTATATCCACATCAAAGAAAGATCAATCTTCAACATCTGCTTTTGATCATCTCAAGACAACAAGCGATCAACGTAAAGGAAGGATGAAAATCTTGAAGCCAACGCCATTCCATGAAGAAAACAATGACGAAAAGATTCACAGTCGTGTCCCTTCACGCATGAAGAGGAAATTTTCTGTTGACATAAGTACAGAAGATTCCTTGATAGTGAAGTCAACACTCATCATATTGACGAATCCTACAAATGAAGAGGATAATCAAAACCATGATGAAATAAGAGCTTCTGAAGTTTAAATTAAGAAGCTTCTCATCGCAAGAGCCTAAACTGCATGATGCTCCTGACCCGCATGAGCTTAAAATGTGAATGGCCCCCTCAAAAAAAAAAAATCTATTCCTGTCATTATAAAGGGTACGTAGGCAACTTAAAGAAATTTAAGTTCAGTCGTGCAAAAAAAAAAAAAACATTCTTCTTGAACTACATTATGACTCGATCCCTATCATTATGAAGGGTATGTAGGCAGCTTAAAAGAAACTTTAAGTTCAGTTCAATTAAAAAAAAAACATTCTTTTTGAACTACATCATGACTTGATCCCTATCATTATGAAGGGTATATAGGCAGCTTGAAAGAAACTTCAAGTTCAGTCCAGAAAAAAAAAAAAAAAAAAAAAAAAAAAAAAAAAAAAAAACTTGAACTATGTCATGATTTGATCCCTTTCTTTAAAGGTACGAAGGGAACTTAAAGAAATTTAAGTCTAGTCCATCAGAAGAGGTACGACAACCACGCAAATATGATACTACAAGATTGATGTTGATCATCCCTATTAAAGAATGACACTGATTGAAGATGTTAATCCCTATTGGGGGCAACATAACGAATTGAAGAAGTTCATCCCTCGTAAGGAGCTAGCACAGTAAATAGAAGGCACACGCTTGGAGTGCACTTCGCTTCCTCTTTGAAATCAAACGCAGATGTTCTTCCATTTTCAAGTTCAGAGGTTTCATCGATGCTTCATCTTCTTGATCAAGTGTGAGGCTTTTTAATGGCATCTTCATGTTCAAAGTCGCGAAGTCGAGCTCAATGTGAAGATTCATCGATGCTTCGTCAAACTCAAGTGCGAGGATTTACGGATGCTTCAAGCTCAAATGCAGAGGATTAACCGATTCTTCAAGCTCAAGTGCAAAGGATTCGCTGATGCTTCATCAAACTCAAATGCGAAGGATTTGTCAATGCTTTGTCAAACTCAAATGCGAAGGTTCCGTCGATGCTTCTCCATCTTCAAGTTCTCCATCGATCCTGCTCCATCTTCAAGTTCAAGATTGGCGTGCATGACCCCACTTCCATCTTCAAGTTCAAGATTGACGTGCATGGCCCCACTTCCATCTTCAAGTTCAAGATCGGTATGCATGGCTCTGCTTCCATCTTCAAGTTTAAGATTGGTGTGCATGGCCCCACTTCCATCTTCAAGTTCAAGGTCGGTGTGCATGGCTTCGCTCCGTCTTCAAGTTCAACGTTGATGTACATGGCTCCGCTTCATCTTTAAGCTCAAGATCGGTGTGTATGGCTCCGCTTCATTTTCAAGTTCATGGTCGGTGTGCATGGCTCGGCTCCATCTTCAATGAGTAAATCTACAAAATCATGACGCAGCTTCGCTTCATCTCCAAAGTCATGGGTAGCTTCGCTTCATCTCCAAATTGATGGCGCGACTTCATTTCATCTTCAAAATCATGATGCAACTTCGCTTCATCTCCAAAGTCTGGCATGGTTCGCTTCATCTTCAAAGTCCTTCGCTTCATCTCTAAATTAATGGCGCGACTTCGCTTCATCTTCAAAATGTTGGCGCAATTTTGCTTTATCTCCAAAGTCTGGCGTGGTTCGCCTCATCTTCAAAGTTGTGGTGTGGCTTCGCTTCATCTCCAAACTGATGGCGCGACTTCGCTTCATCTCCAAAGTCATGGTGCGATTTCGTTTCCTCTCCAAAATGTTGGTACAACTTCACCCCTTCTCCAAATTGGTGTAGCTTCGCTTCCTTTAAAAAAAATGTGGGTGTGGTTCCACCTCATATGCGAGATCAAGTTTGGTTTGCCAAGCTCTACCTCATATGCGAGGACAACTCTGGTCCGTCTGGCTTCACCTTGTACGCGAGATCGACTCTAGCCAACCTGACTCCGCTCAAAAGCTTGATGGTATATTCTTCTCATCTTTAACGTTTGATGGCATATCCACCTCATCCTCAATACTCAATGGCATATTTCCCTTATCTTCAAATTTTGATCAAGGAGTAACATAATAAGGTAGACCTTATCGGGATCCTTTTTAGGGTGAAAGCATGTGAGAGTTGTAAGCCTTGCAGGGCCCCTCCCATGATGATCAGGATATGAGAACGGTGCTACAAGGTAGACTTTATCGGGATCCTCTCTAGGGTGAAATCATGGGAGAGTTGTAAGCCTTGCATGGCCCCTCCCATGACGATCAGGATATGCGAACGGTGCTACAAGGTAGATCTTATCGAGATCCTCCCTATGGTGAAAGCATGGGAGAGTTGTAAGCCTTGCAGGGCCCCTCCCATGAGGATCAGAAAGCATGAACAGGCATCCAGTAGATAGACCATACCAAGGTCATCCTACAAAAGACGCGGTTGTACTCCCCTTTAGCTCCTACAAAAGAGTAAGGGGGACAAATTAGTAAACCTACGCAAAAAAAAAAAAAAGGCAAGTAAAGAAAAAAGAAATAAAAAAAGAAGGAAAAAAAAGAAAAAAAAATACGAAATTTTCTTTACAAAAAATGAAAGAAGAAGAGAAAAAGGAGAGAAATGAAAGATTAGAAGAAGAGGAGGGGATGAAGAAAATGGAGGGGTTTGGGGTCCTATTTATAAAGGTTCCTTGAGTTCCATAACAAATTAAGAAATCCAAATCAAATAAAAGATTTGATTTACAATATTAGATTTTTTTTTTATCATATTTCCTAATTTGATTCTATCCTAATTTCAAATTAAATTAAACAAATTTCCTATTTAATTTATTCTTATTAGATTTTATCCTCAAATTTATCTTCAACTAAGATTTGGACATATTCCAAATTTTGTTCAAAGTCAAATTTAAATTGTGAATAAAATCATAAATTAAAAGCTAACTATATTCCAAATTTTATTCAAAATCAAAATTGTTCAACATTGAGATTAAATTATAAATAAAATCTCAAATTAAAATTTGGACATATTCCAAATTTTATCCCAAATCTAAATTATTAGACTTTTATGCTCAAGCCAAATTATTAAGGATAAAATCTCAAATTAAAATTTGGGCATATTCCAAATTTTATCCCACCTAAATCACCAAATCATACTTTTATCCCAAATTATTAAGTCAAATTAAAATTTGGACATATTTCAAGTTTTATCCCAAATCTAAATCATAGACTTTTATCCTCAAAGTCAAATTATTAAGGGTAAAATCTCAAATTAAAATTTGGGCATCTTCCAAATTTTATATCGAATTCATCTAAATTTAGGTTGTTATCTCTATTTCCAAATCAAGTTGTGGGAAAGATCTAAAATTATCCTAAATTAAAATTTGGCCATATTCCAAATTCAAAAAATCTCAATTGATCTTTTATTAAAATTTAGGCATATCCCAAATTTTATCTTAAATCCAAATCAAATTAAATTGGGACAAAGCTCAAAATTTTTAGTAAATTTGGCAATATTTCAAATTTTATCCCAAATTCAAGTTAAACTTATGTACTAAATTCATAGTTTGACTGACAACTTATGAACTAAATTCATAGTTTGACTAACACATCAATTGAGGTCAAATTCAAGAACAAATATATTTGGATTTTGATTCCAACTTTATATTTTTCGAGATTCATCCATCCATATATATGCATAAATCTCTTATGAGTTGACATATGTCCTGAATTGAAGTTGAAGACAAATTTCGATGACGCCACGTGGTTTTATCATGACCGTTGAATCAAATAAGATTAATTGAACCCAATTTGATATTATTATTTAGGTCAAAGTCCTGAATTTGACCCAAATATCAAATCAGGCCTAAATCCGATTAATTGGGCCCAAAGGCCAGACCCATGGATCAACCAAGCCCAAGCCTATAGATAAGCTCTCCTCATTTGGAGGGGTCAATAATTCTATATTCCAGAGAGCTTATAGGGAATTCTCTATAACCAGAAGACTCCTTGACTCCTGATGCTGATCACACCTAGAGACTGAAGTCCTTTGAAGATAAAGCATTCTGAAGACTGAAGTCCTTTGAAGATGCAAGCATTTTCTACCTTCAGAGAGTCCAGAGAATTCATCAACAAGCAAAAGACTTCCAAGACTCCACTTCTAGAAGACAGAAGACCCTTAAAGATACAAAGAAGACTTCCAAGACTTCTTCTTTAAGAATGTTCGGTGCTTTTCTTCTTCAAGTCAAGCACATTCACCCAACTGAAAGAAAATCAGAGGATCAAGTATTAGAGATCGAACCACATCGCATCAAATCAACTTCAATATCAACACCAACTCAAGTTCAACTCCACGAAACAAGTTTCTTCGGAAGCCTCGTGTGAATGCTAATCCTCCAATAAGATCAACAAGCCTAAAGGTCGATCATCTAAGAAGATCATCAAGCCCAAAGGCCGATCATCCTAGAAAATCAGCAAGCCCAAATGCCGATCACCCAAGAAGATCAACTAGCTTAAAATTTATAGTTTATTTTGAAAGCATCAAAATACTGTGTATTAAGATTGTACTCACTTTCCACAAAATTAATACAAATACAAAGTTCAAGTTCCACGAAATAAATTTCTCTTGGAATCTCGTGCGAACACACTTAATTGATGCATCAACTATATTAAAATAAAATTTTAATAGAAGGTCTAAATTTAATCACATAATTATTCATATGAAGTTTTAAATGATGCAATCTACCTTCAACTGATTTGTATTTCTTTAGAAAAAAAACGAAACAAAAAGTAGGGTTAAAAGGATGAGACGTTAATTCATATTTTACATAAATGATTTAAGTTAATTGATGATATTTTAGCAATAATTAAATAAAATATTTTACATAAATTAATTCATATTATTTTTTTTTTTAGAAAATTCATGTTAAAAATATTTGTATTAAATATAGATGCCCATATATTACATATCTCCAAATATCTTTTTTATTATCTTCTCCAATATTTCTTTTATCATTTCATAGGTTGCAAATTGTTTCCTTCTCCCTATTTTACTCTTTTCTCATTATTGTTATATTTTTTGCTTCCAAAAAAAAAAGAAAAAAGAAAAAAGAAAAAAAGAAAAGAAAACATGATAAGAGAATTAAAGTTCTAACCTTGAAGTGAATTATGTGGATGATCAAAAAGTTTTTTTTATCAATTATCTCCTTGTAATTTTTTAATGGTTGCAATTAACCTCTTTTATCAAATTGGGTAGCTACCTTCCAATTTCAACCTGACTCCTAATAGAAAAAACACTTTTTATTAAATATAAAATTAAATATTTAGATACGTTTAAAAGTAGGGTGTCTTTAGAGGAGTTTTAGAGATTCTAGAGGCTTCTCCGATCAAGAATTCGTTGTTGGTGGTTCTCTAGAAGTAATTCAGAGCGACGAGTTGTGGCATGAAACTGTATGAGCTTAACCTTGAGAACAGTTATGGTCTGACATTTGTGGCATGAAATTGACTTCCATGGCTGGATGAGAGACAAAGAGAGAGATGCAAAAGAGAGTGGATGAAAGGGATGAGAGAGAACAACCCTATAAAATTTAATTATTAAAAAAGACTAATTGCGACCATTAAGAAGTTATGAGAAGATACTTGATCAAATTGAAAGTTCATGGGTGTGATTGTAACCAACCCTATACTATTCAAAGTTCATGGTTTCTGTAATTTTTCCTTATCATTGTTAGAGCATTATGGCAAACATATTGGCAAATGGTGTTGTTAAAAGCCAATCTACTTCTAGACTTTTTTACTTTAATGATTCACATTATGCATATTGGAAAGCTAGAACGAAAAATTGTTTGCAATCTATTAACTATAATTTGTGGCTAATAGTTGCTAAAGGTCCATATGTTCCCATGAAAAAGTTCGATAATTATTAAACTTAAGTAAATGAGTGAAAAACTAACTTATCTTTCATTAATTTCACTCAAATATATACATAAGGTACAACAACTCCTAACATAAAATAGAAGTGTAACAAAAATAACAAAATCTCATTACAACTAACAAAATATTATTACAACTAATATGCTCCCCTCAAGTTGGGCTATACAAATTTAACACACCCAACTTAGACAAAATAGAAACGTAAGAAAGAGCATGAAGTGCCTTGGTGATAACGTCAGCCAACTGATAGTGAGACCACACAGGAATAAGCTTGAGTGAACAATCAGCAACCTTGTCCCAAACGAAATGATAGTCAAGCTTAATGGGTTTAGTACGCTCATGGAAGATGGGATTTATAGCAAGGTGTACTACATCCTGATTATCAAAAAACAATAGAGACAGTTGGATAATGGGTACACATAAGTCATAAAGCAAAGAAGTGAGCCAAACAATCTCACAAACAGTTGAGGCAAGAACTCGATATTTTACTTCAGCCGAAAAAGTAAAATCAGGAAATTAGTTTCTGAAGAATGCTTGTAGAAGAAAAGATAACTCTCAGGGTTGTAAACAAGGGAGGCTATCTCAAAAAAATCAATGAGAGTTCTTGAAGTTGTTATCAAAAGATAGATCCATTATATTAGATAATGTAATTCTTGTTTATGAAATAAAAATTTGTAGATCTATCTTTCGTAAGAACAGTTGTATAAAAGTATCCTTTTGACATAAATAAAGTGTTCATTAGCAAAAGAAGTATTTTTATATATTCTACTATAAAACAACTTCTATGTTAAAAC